>NW_026921196.1:0-181124 GCF_032062105.1 Saccostrea cuccullata
TGTGAAAAAAAATCTGATTTAATCACAGCTGGTAGAATATGTTCCTGTTATTTACTAAAGATCTGTGTTTTACAGTTGTGACTCTATATTCTACACTGGGGAAGGAAGCTGTTTTACATGGAGTCAATGAATCAGAAGTTTCCCATATCATCGTCAGCACAGTACTAACATCTAAACTCAAAGTAAGTCTACTAGTACGGAATCATGCAGAACAAATTTACCCCCCTCCCCCAACCCCTTCTTCAACAAACAGACACATAATAACTACAATAATTGTTCTTTATTTATTTGCCATACCACTCATTTCCAATCAAAGCTCATATTAACTCAGTAGTCTCGTAAAGCTGACTACAAATTTAGTGAATGTTAATCAATGGACATTCACTAGAAAATATCAATGTCTGTTTATTGTTTGTTAAGCAGACACCTACAGTATTGATGTTTTATTAAAAGACTCCTTGGTTCATTTTGTAGGATATCATAAAGAAGATGCCTAATGTCACCCACATCATATATATAGGTGATGGGAAATCCCCAAAGAAGTCAGATTTCCCTGAGTCAATACAGCTGAAGTCGATGGAGGAGGTGGAGGTCGTGGGAGCTCAGATAGATAACTGTACGGGGAACTCTGATGTTACATGTAGAATATCAGGAAATCCCCTCATTTAATACACTCCAAACATCTCTAAATCATTAAGGGCATTACTATGGCCATGAAAGTTAACAATTATAAAATTAATTCTCTTTATGAAAAACAAATATCTATGCATTGTTTATATATGTTGCTTGAGATACTACAGGAGAAATAGTTACATGTTTATTCTTTCTCAATATGAAGTCACGTTATGTTTATTTCTATAGTACGTGTTCCTGTGACCAAGCCTAAGCCAGAAGATCTAGCTGTAATTATGTACACCAGTGGGTCAACAGGTGTTCCCAAAGGTATGAGGCAGTTTGTTTTATGATATACAAAAAGTACAGATATCATTATCACATTTGAAATCGTACTTTGTATCTCATTTGTTTGGAATGAGCATTGTTAAAACCACTGTAATAAGACAGTAATAAGTATAGGTATCAATTATGTCAAATTCACTTGCTGGGGTAGTATGAAAGTTGAGTTTATAATAAATGGAAACCAAGAGACAGAAAATTCATTTTAAATGAAAGGATATACAGAATGCAAGAGCTGCAGAAAATCAAAAGTTTTCCACACTAACCCAAAAAGAGCCTTTTTGTTAGGGGTGGGACGATACACAGATCTTGCGATAGGTATCGATATATTGGCAGGATACATTTGATATTTTGATACATTATAAAACTATTTTTAAAAATCAGTATTTTATTTCATTTCTTGTCTTGTCATTAAATCAATATGATAAATAAAAGAATAAGTATTTTATTTCATTTTTCGCCTTAACATTAAATCAACAAATTATTTTATATAAAATCATGTGTGCTTTGAAATTAATACTTGAAGTTTATCAATATCATTCACTAAAACTTTATAAAAACAATAATACATGTACATATTATTATTACAAATTACTTTTAAGAAGTTGTTTACAAATATTTGAGTAGTTCATCCGAGAACACTGACTAAAATTCATTTAAAAACATCACATTTACATTTTTATTAATTGCTGAAAGTCTGTAGCAAAGCTGTGATTACAAAAAAAAAAAAACGAGATGGACTAACAATTAATAATATTAAATGCTCTGGAAACGATGCTTTCTGTGTATAGCACGCATTACATACTGAACTTTTCTTGTCCAGGCTGCTTAAAAGTGAAAACATTTTATCCCTAAACAACGACTTATTAGTTTTAAAGTGTGTTTTCAATAATCAACATAATCTTTTCGCTTCGTACAAGCCGCCATTTCTTCGAAGGACATGTACTTTCATTTTCAATTTGGATAGGTCGTTCATGTATCGTTTTGTACCGATATTTGAATGCTTGTATCGTAAACCGTATCTTAGAGGAAAATATCGATATGTATCGGTGTATCGGTATATCGTCCCACCCCTACTTTTTGTTGTGAAGAATATTGAAAACATGTATTGATTTTTGCTGCTAAGCTCTATCTGTCAAGAGCTTTGATTTGGAGTAGTGAAGTATTAGCTTTCTATCAATCTGTATGTATTTGTCAAGACAATTGCCAGTAATTACAATTCTAATTTGTGGAACATGGAACTAGTTGACTAACTTGTAGGTACTAGTACTTTTCTGCCAGTGACTTTGAACTTGTTCAAATAACCCAATTGAGGTTATGCCCCATGCAATATTTTTCTTGGTAAAAGTATGGACGTGATTTGATTGCAAAGATAGAAAGACAGACAGACAGACAAACAAGGTGTTTCTGTTGTACCCCTTATAAATAAGAAAATATAAAAAATCAGAGACATTTATTTGGGCTAAACTCTTATAGAAGTACTGTACTCTTCTAAAAAAAATTACAGGTCATGAACTACATGTAGCTTGACAATTGTTGAAGCATGTACAACTAGACACTTTGGTTCCTCCTAGTCAACAATTGTTGAATCACCAGTTAAACAAAACAATATAACATTTAAAAATTCTGTGTACATAGATTATAAATTGGTCATGTTTTTTATTCAGGTGTGTTAATTTCACATAAGAACCTCATGTCAGGAATGGCAGGGCAGTGTCAGAAGATAGTAGGTCTCGGGTAGGTATCAGGACATTTTGTAGGTCTTGGGTAGGCTTGCTAAGTATTTTATGATTTACTGTATATTGATAATGTAAATTGCTAGGCACCATTATATGTAATTCTGGTAATTATTAGTTTAAAAAATGTATATTTACTGTTTATATCCTCTCAAATAACATTTCAGACCTAAAGATACATATGTTGGTTATCTCCCTTTGGCTCATGTACTAGAACTAAGTGCAGGTAAGAATTCTAATCATGGGAAAAATGTAAACTTTTGTTGAGATTTTCTGGAGTTTGCCACCCATTACACATAAATCATGTAAAATTAATTGTTCATACAGAGATTAGCTGTCTGGCTCATGGTGCTTGTATTGGGTTTTCATCACCTTTGACCCTAACAGATAATGTGAGTACTAAAAATTTTGGCGAATTGATCCATAAATTTAAAATTTAAGCAGCAAACATAATATAAGATGTGAATGTAATCCTTTAAATACTTAATCTTTGATGCAATTCAATTTTCTTTCCCTATCTAGTCCAGTAAAATAAAGAAAGGCAGTAAGGGTGACCTATCTGTTCTGAAGCCTACTCTAATGGCAGCTGTCCCGGTAAGTGATCCAAGACTATTGCAGATCTATTTACATGTATATACTTATACAATTGTCACATATGTCAGATGAAGCAAAACAGTAAATAGTGCAAGGATATATTTTCTAATATGTCCACTGATTTTAATAAAATTAAATTTAAAATTTGTGGATATAAATCATTTTGAATGTAAATGCTTTCAGATGATAATGGACAGGTTATACAAAGGAGTGTGGGAGAAGGTGAACATGGGAGGATCATTCAGCAGAGCGTTGTTTGAGTGGGGCTATGACTACAAGAAGAAGAGGATAGAGAAAGGCTACACCACACCTCTACTGGACAAGTAAGTTCTCCAAGTCTGCTTCATTTTTATTACACCACACCTATACTGCCTATACTAGACAATTAAACATCTCCTCATCTTCCTCATTGTGTTACACTCCATCTATACCAGACAAGTTAGTCTCCCCCTTTGTCTTCATTTTGTGAACTATAAATGTATAAATATTTTGGTATTTCTGATCAATTTGTATAAAATTTCTTGTGTTTCATATGTTTAATTTGTGAAAATTTTGTGAGATGTTAAAAGTTCAATAAAATATTGGAACTATAGTCTTAGAACAGTTATATTAGTCTTAGAACAGTAGCTTTACTATCAATGGAATATACTGTGTATACACAATTTGAATATTACATGTAAGTTACTACTTCTTCCTGCACAGGTACATTTTCTCCAAGGTGTACTCAGTCCTGGGAGGGCGGGTCAGAATGATGCTGAGTGGGGGTGCCCCACTGTCAGAGAAAACCCAGAGATTTATGAACATCTGCTTCTGCTGCCCAGTTCTACAGGGTTATGGACTGACAGAAACCTGTGGGGCAGGGACCATTCAAGAAGGTAAGATGGATTGTAGATGATTACTACATGTATGCTCAACTTCAAAGAAGTGAGGGCATATTGTTTTGCTGCTGTTGGTCTAACTGTCTGTTGGTCCACCATCAGTTTCCATTCATTTTCTTCACAAAGATTGCACATACTGAAATGAAATTTGGTATACAGATTTATCATGGGAATATCTATAGGGCAAGTTCTGTTTTGGGTTTGATCAAGCAATTTTTGACAGAGTTATGCCCCTGGATTTGGAACAATTCCAATTACATGTATTTGCAGTTTCCATTCATTTTCTTTGCAGAGTTGCAAATACTGAAATGAAATTTGGTATACAGATTTATCAGATGAATATCTAGGTCAAGTTCTGCTTAGGGTATGATTTATCATAAGAATATCTAGGTCGTGTTCTGTTTTGGGTATGATTAAGCAATTTTTGACAGAGTTAATCTCCCTTGGACTTCAAAAAAATTTTGAGCATTTGACAAAAGCAATGAGTAAAGTTTACATGTATATCTGCACGTTTACAGTGCATTGTAAACTGAGTACATGTAGAGTGGGGAGATTCTTGGAATAATGTGCAGTTCATGAAACTTAATCTGTCACTTAAAAATTTTTAAGACTTGAATAAAACAGAAAATTTTATAATAGGAATATTGTTATATTTAATTTGATATTTAGAAATAATATTAATACATGTATGTTTTTTTTTTAAGTTGATGATTTGTCGACCGGGAGAGTAGGTGCTCCTCTGATCTGTTGTGAGATCCGCCTACGAGATTGGCCAGAAGGTAATAGACAACCTGTCAATCAACATAATGTGCTGTAAATCTGATTCAGAATTTCCTCAATGAATTGATCGATCAATGCGTAGAATGTCTCTTTGATCAGCAAGTGATATCTACTTTAAGTCTTTCTTAGTCCACAGCAAATTAAAAGAAAAGTCTAAACTATCAGAGGAAATGTTGTAAATTCACAATAAGCTGCTCTGTAACTTCTGTAAACATTCTTTTTTTTCAAGGGGTCATAATTCCACAAAATTTCCTGTTTAATCTGCAGGAAGAAAAATCTGCATATTTCATGGATATTTTATTATAGTGTAGATTAATTCCTAGCAAAAAGTATGTCAACAGTAACTGAGAATTTTTGTTTTACCAGGAAACTATACCTCAAAGGACAAGCCCCACCCACGGGGAGAAATATTGGTAGGTGGTGGTAATATAGTGCAAGGTTATCACAAGATGCCAGAAAAGACAAAGGAGGATTTCACCGATATTGATGGAACTTGGTACTTCTGTTCAGGAGACATTGGACAAATGGACCCTGATGGTTGTCTCAGGGTCATTGGTAGGTATCAGTTCAAATTACCAGTAATACACATTTTTAGCTCACCTGAGCCGAAGGCTCAAGTGAGCTTTTCTGATCACATTTTGTCCGGTGTCCGTCTGTCTAGCTGTCTGTCTGTCCATAAACTTTTCACATTTTCGACTTCTCACAAACCGCTGGGCCAATTTCAACCAAACTTGCCACAAAGCATCCTTGGGTGAAGGAAATTCAAGTTTGTTCAAATGAAGGGCTAAGCCCTCATTCAAGGGGAGATAATTGGGAATTAATGAAAATTTAGTGGCATGTTTTAAAAATCTTCTTCTCAAGAACCACTGTGCCAGGAAAGATAAAACTTAAGGGAAAACATTCTCAGGTAGTGTAGATTCAAATTTGTTCAAATCATGACCCTCGGGGGTAGGGCGGGGCCACAATTGCCGACCAAAGTTCTACATAGAAATATATAGGAAAATTCTTTAAAAATCTTTTTCTCAAGAATAACAAAGCCATAATTGATCATATTTATATGGAAGCATCCTCAGGTAGTGTAGATTCAAGTTTGTTCAAATCATGACCCCCAGGAGTCCGGGGGGGGGGGGGGGTCAAAATGGCCGACCAAAGTTTTACATAGAAATATATAGGAAAATTCTTTAAAAATCTTCTTCTCAAGAATAACAAAGCCATAATTGATCGTAATTATATGGAAGCATCCTCAGGAAGTGTAGATTCAAGTTTGTACAAATCATGACCCCCGGGGGTAGGGCGAGGCCACAATTGCCGACCAAAGTTTTACATAGAAATATTTAGGAAAATTCTTTAAAAATCTTCTTTTCAAGAATAGCAAAGCCATAATTGATCATATTTATATGGAAGAATCCTCAGGTTGTGTAGATTCAAGTTTATTCAAATCATGACCCCCGGGGGTAGGGCGAGGCCACAATTGCCCACCAAAGTTTTACATAGAAATATTTAGGAAAATTCTTTAAAAATCTTCTTCTCAAGAATAGCAAAGCCATAATTGATCATATTTATATGGAAGAATCCTCAGGTTGTGTAGATTCAAGTTTATTCAAATCATGACCCCCGGGGGTAGGGCGAGGCCACAATTGCCGACCAAAGTTTTACATAGAAATATACACGAAAATCTTTAAAAAATTTTCTTCTCAAGAATAGCAAAGCCATAATTGATCATATTTATATGGAAGAATCCTCAGGTTGTGTAGATTCAAGTTTATTCAAATCATGACCCTTGGGGGTAGGGCGGGGCAACCATGGCCGATCAAAGTTTTACATAGACATATATAAGAAAATTCTTTTAAAATCATCTTCTCAAGAACAGCAAACTCCTGATTGGTACTTTTGGATTTAGACTTTTCAATAATAAACCAATTTCTACTTATTCCGAGCCACAGTACTCAGGTGAGCGATGTGGCCCATGGGCCTCTTGTTAGAAGTTGCATCTATAAATGAAGACTTACTTGTACATGGATTTTCATGGTAATTAAGACCACAAGGTGTTTATTTCTTTAAATCATTTGTAAAATCATAGAGTAAAAGAAAAAATTTACGTCACTATGAAATATTTTGCCATGTCTCTACAATTATTTGATTACATTGACACTAAATTAGAAATTCTTGTAAAATAAATCTTTAAAATTTCATGGAAAAATGTACCCTGGTACTGTAAACCAAATTATATTTGCGACGACTTTATTTCGCGATTTACCAGGGATAAATAAGTTCGTGACGATTTATTTTTGCGATCAAGCCTTTCTGGATCTGTTGTGAATAAACACATACACTTTAAGGACCGGTTTGCGGTGAGAAATATTCGCGATCATGAGGTTCTCGCGAACATCACGAATATTTCTCGCACACGAATAAAAGTTGGTTTACAGTATGTAATTATTGGATTTTAATGAAATTAATATTACTCTCATTATATTTTTACAAATTTTCCCTGACAGATCGCAAGAAAGACCTTGTGAAACTCCAGGGAGGAGAGTATGTGGCTGTTGGACAAGTAGAGACTGTCCTGAAGATGGTGCCAGTGGTAGAACAGATTTATATTCATGCGGACAGTAATCACGAGTTTACACTGGTTTTTATTGTTCCTCATAACAAGCAGTTGGAGGAGATAGCGGAGAAACTCGGGGTCACTGGAGAGTTTGAAGACATCTGTAAGGATAAGAAAGTGGAAAGTGAAGTCCTGAAAAAGCTTACAGAAAGTGGAATTAAAGGTAAAATACACAAAGTGTCACAAAGCTAAAACAATTGGAAATTTTTTGCTTGAAATAGGAAATCTGATTAGAGTTTGTTTATTTATACCAGCTGTCTCGATTGTATTATTTTTGACAAATATAAGCCATGTCAATCACACATGTAAAAAGTATTCAAAGAATTTTCAAATTCATTCAAATGATCAATGTCCTGAAGAGGTAAAAGTTTAAAAGCTTGAAGAATTTATTTTGTGTATTTTTCATTTTTTTAAGCTCACCATAAGGGTTAGCAAACAAGTTTATAGTGAATTTTACAAAGAATTGTTGAGATATATTAAGACTCCAAAGTCCGATGGTGACGCCAAAGTCCGATGGTCTCGCCAAACCCCGATGGTCTGCGCCAAACTCCGATGGCTCGTTGTCTTTACGGACCCCAAAGTCCGATGGTCACGCCAAAGTCCGATGGCTCGTTTCCTATGAGACGCGCGACGCTAAAGTGCGATGGTCTGACAAGCCGAAGTCCGATGGTGCGGAGGAACAATTAACGTTTATGACGTCAATAGTCCGACGTCATGACGTTATTCTGCATTCAAAATCCGTTGATTCAGTATTTGTCTCACATACGTTTTTACTGCTATTGCTTTTTGTTTTCACCCACCAGAGGTATTAGGGTTAGTCCTCGTACATCGTTCGATAGATAAGGGTTAGTCCTTGAACACTAATGTGTTTCTTCGAACCCACCCGAGAGATTTTAGGGTTAGTCCTCGCACACTATTGGATTGATTTAGATTAGTCTTGCACCCACCTATGATAGTTAGGTTAGAGTTGATACTCATTGTTCGACTGATAAGTCTTAGTTTCGCACCTACATCCAGAAGACGAGGTCTTTGTATTCATGATATTTTGTATTTATTTATTAGCATGGCGTGGCATCGCATTTTTTAGGCCTTTCAACTGCCGCTAGGGATCGGTGTTATGAACGATAACTCACTGCTGAAACTTGTTTAGAGCAGGCTCGGGGTATCTTACTGTTTACATGCAAGGCAGTTTTTAGCATTTCCCAAGTGTTTCTTTGCTCTCAGTAGAATCCAGTGGTTTTAAAATTTAGCACCAATGTTAAACTTATTTACTGTATAGTTGCGAACACCGGTTTACTGCATATAATTAAAAGTTTTAATTAAAATAAAAAGTGAAATCTACCCTCCTTCTCAGTTCTAACATAATTAAATTTTTATACTCAGTCGTTCCCCTTCGTGCTTAGTAACACAAATAAGATGATCAATTGTTGCATTTACTTGTAAAAATATATATATTTACACAGGAAGCGAAAAAGCGCGAACACAAAAACATGACATTAAATTTTCTTCTTCAAAATAATCGTCAAAGAGAGTTAAAACTATTGAATATAGTCTGTTCCCCATTCATTTGACCCTGTTATTTCAGGTAGAGTGAAGGCATTCTCTTTCTCTTGGTCAAAACTTTTTGTGTACAAAACAATGTAAGGAACCCTTTTGTGTATATAACAATGCCAATGCTGAAGCAGCCTATATGTTATTCCTATAAACGATAACTCATAAATCGGCACTAAGTTGGTCATTTTTCACACCTGAGTTACCTGTCCTTAAACACAACATCGGAAAAGTCAATTATAAATGATCAAACCTTTTAATGACGTAATTAAAAGTATGCATAAGTTATTATCTTTTTTGATAATTTCATGTACCTATAAATCTATCTATACAATGTTTTTTACCATATGTGCAACTTGAAAAATTAGTTGAAAGGCCTACATTTTTGCGCAGTAGTACTATGTCGTCATAGACGTTAATTGTTTTCTGTGCCATCGGACTTTGGCGTGTCAAACCATCGGGGTTTGGCGCAGACCGTCGGACTTTGGCGTGACCATCGGACTTTGGAGTCCCATCGCACTTTGGAGTCCTACAAATTTATATGAAAAAAATATTGAATGTTCAGAATAAGTGTTATTGAATTTTAAATTTATATATTCTTTGTATTACAGGTGACCTGGAAAGGTTTGCCCTACCGAAGAAATTAAAAATCTGCCCTGAGCCGTGGACTCCCGAGTCAGGACTGGTCACCGATTCCTTCAAAGTCAAACGCAAAAGTTTTGAAGAACATTTCAAAGAGGATATTGAAGAAATGTATAAAAAATAGAAATACCGGGTATATCAATTCATGCCCTCCATCACTTTAGATACAAACATTCTGTCATACCTGTTTATGGTTATTCACATGTGAGTCACATGGGTTTTGGGATACATTATTGCACATGTAGGTTACTCGGGTAGTAGCAAGTCCATGTGTTTTACTTTCACTTACACTTTTAATTTTACTTTAGTCTTTCAATTATATTTTTGTATTAATTTTTTCAAATGACTTCAGGAAAAAAAATTATTTTTTACTTTTTGTTATGGCCATTAAAAGAAAGAAATATGATCAATTTGTGCCCTTCACTTTCTTTATTTACCAGTTCATGCTTTTGATGTGGTTTACATGAGTTTGGGGACACATCATGGTATGTTTGTTGGTAAAAAGTCCCTGATTTACTTTCACATTTCAATTTTACCTCTATTTTTAGTTTTGTTCTTTAGATTAATCTTTTGTATAAAGTTTTTCAGATGACTTCAGGAGTTTTGAGGAATATAGAATTGTAATAGCCAGTAAAGATTTGTAAATATTTTGCTCTTTCTAGAAGCTGTTGTGAAAAACAGGGTATTTTCTATTTCTGTACTACAATATTAACATTTCTTTCCTTCCATTTTATTTTTAAGTAGATTAAATGCTTGCATTTACCTGGTCAGTAGACGTTAAATGTAAACTTTACTTAAGACAAATTGTACAAACATTACACTTATCAAATTTTTGACAAAACATATAATGATTTATATATCACGTAAACCAACTTGTGGTTCAAAATCTAGAATAACTTGCCAATTAGATAGACAATGCATTAAACCTTTTATTTTCTTTTAATGAAAAGGTTTAAATTGGGAGCTATGCTAGTCCATCATTATATATGTACATGTAGTTGGCGCATGCATTAGAAAATCCACATTGAGCAAGATTTTCGTGGTAGTATAGGTACCTGTATATTAAAAAAAATAGCCTACATATGTAGATATGTGATAATGGTATGGGAACTTTATTTGGAAATATCTTAATCTGAATAAATTTAATATAGTTTTATATTTTAATTTGTTTGGATGGTTTCTGAGAATTTTTTTATGTAATAAATTTCTAAAGCATTGTGTGTAAAATGTACATTTTTGTTTATATACATGTTCATATATAAAACATTTATAGTGCCATGACTTTTGGAATGAAAAAATAAATTTTACACTGATGTATAAGTTTACCACATTATGGAGACTTGAATAGTTTCTATTAATAAATCAGCATATACACCAGCATTAACAGTGCTTTTTTTTTTTAAATATGTATATTGTGCCATTATTTCTTTATATATATATATATAATTATTGCAAACCATTGGCCCTGTTATCATCTATGTTTGATAAATAAATGATTTCTTGTTGTGAACTTCATTTATCATTATATTTGTCATGTATATGTGTCCTATATTCTGCATGGTACCTTGTGCATTTAAGTTAGATCTGTACATTAAATAATTTGAGAATGTTGGCATAATGATTATATAAAAATATTTGTATGTTTGAGATTGCTTATATTATAAAAGGTTTTATATGTACTAGTGATCTGAACAATGCTTCCTAATATATATCTATAATATAGAATCTTTAAGGCCAAAAAAAATTAATCAATTGTTTCTCAGGCCAAAAAAATCAAAATTCAATGCGGCAGGCAGGCTTTTTTTTTTTTTTTTTTTTTTGAAGCAGGATTTTTAAGTCTACACTTTTTTTTAAAGTCATTTGTTCAACAAAATGATAAAATCTTCTAATTCTTAAGTTCCGTTCTCTGAAATTAGTTATAATATGTATTCAACCTTAAATAATGTTATTCCAAACATTTATTTACAAGTTAACTTATAAAATACTGTAGATTTAGAAGAAAGATATTGTTTTTCTAATAAAAACGTCTATTTTAGCATTTATGAAAAGGGCAATAACTCGATTTTCTTTTTCAACTTGGAAAAATAGAAAATTGGGTTATTTCCCTTTTCAATATGTCAATAAAATTGATCAATGCGGCCGTTTTTGAACTGATGCGGCGGTGCCTGAGAAACTATTGATTAATTTTTATTGGCCTAATAGCATTGTATTTTATTAATGTTTTGTTTTCCTTGTTTGTTAATCATGATAATTGTTTCTTTAGGAATGATTTTGTATGACTTTACATCAGTGACTATTTCTATAGACAAAGGGCTTTTTATGAAGCAGTTTCTATTGGTCAAATCAGAAATATGGTTGTTACATTTTTTAAGAATAAAAAAAATTGGTAATAAATTGTGAAGCATATGTACATGTATTTGCCTATTTTACACTTCAAGTATGTCTTGTAAGTGCTTTGCTATATTTAAAGAATTAAATGCAAAATTACATGTGTATATCTGCATGTATAATTTGTTTGTGAAAAAAACTTATTTGATCTGAGTTTTACACGTGTGAAAATGATCTTACTAATCTGAAATAGGCCATTCTGTTCATATTGTATTATATGGAGGGTCTAGTGGTTTTGTGTCAGATAATAAAGAGGCTTTGATTGTTATATATGTGTTGGGATTTTTATAGTATAAAACTACAAAGCAGCTAGGATTAAATGGTTTCACAATTTAGATCTATGTTAGTGTTATGATATAGATGCCAGAGAAGGGGATTGGCATTTTTCCTCATCATGGTTTGTTGGGAATGGACCTGCTTCAAAATTTTCAAAACTTTTTAACATAGCATATGTTAATAGAATGCATGTCACATCTATTGCTTCATCATCAATGAAGTTGTAATTATAGAGCTTATAGTTACTTAGCAATGGCCCTGATCCAAATATTTTAACCTTGTCACTCAACAAGATTTTAGGTCAGATGTATCTTTTGAGGTAAATTGTTCCTGATGTACCTATCTTCTCTATTATCATAAGCCACTACATCCAAGAGTTTTCAGAGCAAGTATACAAACAAGTATTTTAATATTTTCATGAAAACAAAGTACCGGTATATGTAAATTTGACATCATGATACACCATAACTTTGCTTCACCATCCTGCATGGTACATTTTATAGATGTCAATGCACAAACCATAGTTTTATACAAACTCATAATCTAGGAGTGCTACCTATACCTAGATACATGCAGTATTTGCTTTCAATTTCTCTAAATTGTCTATTTTCTGATCTTTAACACTGACTGAGCTGCCGTATGAAAGCATGTTTGGTACTCTGTAAACAGTTACTTGCACTTTTCTATAAATGCAACCACTATAATGAACAATACAGCAGAAAAAACAATATTAAAGTTTACGGTGTCCAGGAAACAGAAGACGAGGATATTATAGAGGTCGTGAAATCTGTATTGAAGGAGAAAGGGGATGTAGAGGTTAACGAATGTGACATTGTGGCATGCCACAGGATACCTGGATCCAAGGGTAAAGGACCTAAACCCATTCTCATGAAAATGACAAATAACGACAAAAAGGCCCATATAATGCGAAAGCGGTCAAAAGTGAAGGCAGCCCCCGGTAACATTCGACTAGGCGATGACGTTACCAAGGAGAACGGCGAGTTGATCGCGCGCCTGTTGGACTGTGAGGGTGTTTCATCGGCATGGTACTTCAATGGGTCGGTTTACGGAGAGGTGAAGAAAAAACGAGTGAAGTTTGACATTCTTGATGACATTGCACACAAGGTAAATAAGATCCGGGACTAAAATATCCGTCCGTACCTCAACTGATTTTAGTGCGGTAAAATGTATTTCCGGTGTCATATGTGTTTATTTTTGACATTCCAAACAGTGACTCACTTTATCACGGTAGTCAACTTGTATTTTCGTGGAACTTTTTTTATCGTTGAATATCATTGTCTGATCTTTTTTACTGCTTTTCTCTTCTTTGCTCTATCTTCTCTTCTTTTCTGAATCTCTACATATTTAAATCATGAGTTCACCTCCATCGTTCCGTTGGGTATCTAACAGTTTTTGCACAATAATTATACCAAATGGTTAAAATTATATCCGTAAATTGCCAAGGTTTAGGCGATATTGCAAAACGCAAAGATGTTTTTAATTATTTAAGATCGTTGAAATATAATATTTATTGCTTGCAAGATACACACTTCTCCTGTGATATAGAAAATGAAGTAAGAAATTTGTGGGGATACCAGTGCTTTTTTAGTTCATATACTACAAACTCCAGAGGAGTCGCAATTCTTATTAATAATAACTTTGATTTTAAACCTATTGCAGAAAAGGGTGATATTGATGGAAACTATTTTTTACTTAAAGCATGTATAGAGGGCCATGAAGTATTGTTATGCACTATTTATGGTCCTAATATTGACACACCACTCTTTTATGAAAACATTCAAAATCATATCGATGATATGCATTGTAGTCATATTATCTGGTGTGGGGATTTTAATCTAGTTATAAACCCAGACTTAGATTATTACAATTATAAATCGATTAATAATCCAAAGGCAAGAGACAAGATTTTAGAAATAATAGAAAATTTTTCTTATATTGACCCTTTTCGACAATTACACGAAAATGTTCGTAGATACTCTTGGAGAAGAAAAACTCCATTGAAACAAAGTCATTTAGATTTCTTTTTAATATCTGAGTCACTCTTGTCAGGGTTAGAAAAATGCACTATAGAATCTAGCTACAGATCAGATCACTCCATAATATCACTGTCTATTGCTTTTAATGATTTTAAGAAAGGAAGGGGTTTATGGAAGTTTAATAATTCTTTACTATATGATGAAAATTATTTGGAATGCATTAAAAATGTTATCTTAAATGTTAAAAAACAGTATGCAATTCCAGTATACAATATGGATAACTTAAATAATATTATTGATTCAGATATTTCCTTCACTATAAATGATCAATTATTTCTTGAAACCCTGCTCTTTGAAATAAGGGGAAAAACTATATCCTATGCAACTTACATAAAAAAGAAAAAGGAAAATAAGGAGAAAGAATTGATAGAAAATATCAGGATATTGGAAGAAAATATTTCTGAAAATAATATTGATGAATTATTTAGTAATAAGCAAGAATTAGAAAATATTCGAAAACATAAGCTACAGGGTTCATATATCAGAAGTAGAGCAAAATGGGTGGAGGAAGGTGAAAAACCATCAAAGTACTTTTGTTCATTAGAATCAAGAAACTTTACAAGCAAGATAATACCAAGATTAGAAGATGATAATGGAAATGTTATTTATGACCAAACAGAAATTTTAAGAGAAGCAAAATGTTTTTATGAACAGTTATATAAAAAAAGTACAGATACTACAAATAATGATATATTCAAAGAGTTAAGAAATAAAGAAATTCCTAAGCTTTCATATAAAGAATCAGAATCTATAGAAGGCGAAATTACTATGGAAGAAGCTTCTTCTACACTTTACAAAATGAAATCAAATAAATCCCCTGGCTCAGATGGTTTCTCTGCAGAATTTTTCAAGATGTTTTGGAAATATATTGGGGTTTTTGTAGTCAGATCTATTAATTATGGATATAAGCACAACAGTCTATCTATTACACAAAAACATGGTATCATTACCTTGTTACCAAAAGGTGATAAACCTAGACAATTCTTAAAGAATTGGCGACCTATTACTTTACTAAATACGGTATATAAAATTGCATCTGGATCCATTGCAAACAGAGTAAAATGCTATTTAGATAGAATAATTAATGAAGATCAAACAGGCTTCATCTCTAATAGATATATAGGAGAAAACACCAGGTTAATTTATGACATAATGCATTACACTGAGGATGAAAATATACCTGGATTATTACTACTTATTGACTTTGAAAAAGCCTTTGATACACTTTCATGGAACTTTATACAAGGCGCACTTAACTTTTTTAACTTTGGACCTTCAATCAAGAAGTGGGTATCCCTTTTTAATACAGATATTACATCTGCAATAAACCAAGGTGGTAACCTTTCTGATAGAATTAACATTCAGAGGGGTTGTAGGCAAGGCGATCCTTTGTCACCATATATATTCATTATATGTGCAGAAATTTTAGCAATCCAAATTAGATTAAATAAAAATATTAAAGGTATTTCTATAAACAATACTGAAAAAAAGATTTCTCAGTTAGCGGATGATACATCAATTATTCTTGATGGTAGTAAAACGTCACTCACAGAAACACTGCAAACACTTAAGACATTTTCAGAAATGTCGGGATTACATATTAATTATTCCAAAACTCACATAGTGTGGATAGGCTCAAAAAAGTTTAGTGACGAAATTTTGCTTCCAAATTACAAACTTAACTGGGGAACTACCAGATTTACTCTTCTTGGAATACATTTTGATGTAGAATCTGGATAAAATACTACCATTAAATTATGAACCAAAACTGGTACATATTAAATCAATACTTAAACAATGGGAGAAAAGGTATTTAACTCCCATAGGGAAAATTACTGTTATTAAAACATTAGTTCTACCATTACTAAATCATATTTTAATGTCCATCCCAAATCCTTCTGAATCATTCTGTAAGGAATTGGAAAAAATGTTTTTTTCATTTATATGGAATAATTCAACCCATAGGGTTAAGAAAGAAGTAATTGTAAAAAAATATGAAGAGGGTAACAAAAGATTGTAAACTACAATGGTTCCAATATAGGATTTTAAACAAAATCCTAGCAACAAATTCATTTTTATTCAAAATAAGAAAAAATGACTGTAAATTATGCAGTTTTTGTCATACTGAGGATGAAACAATAGAACACCTTTTATGGGAATGTGATAATACACAATTTTTTCTTGAAGAATTTGTACATTTGTTAGAAGAAAAAACTGGTTTAATGATAAATGTTAAAGAAATCTTTTATTTTAGGATTTATTGAGGAAAATACTGATATTCAAAATGTCATTCTACTTTGGCTAAAATACTATATTTATACTGCCAGGTGCACAAAGAAACATATTAACTTACAAAATGCAATATCACAAATGAAATTTCATTATGAAACACAGAAAATTATCTCTTATAAGAATGGTAAAAAGGAAAAGTTTGATACCCAGTGGAACAGGTGGAATCTTCTATTCTCTTAACTTGAATCTTTACACACTCTCTCTCTCTCTCTCTCTCTCTCTCTCTCTCTCTCAAAATAAAAAAAAAAAAAAAAAAAAAAAAAAAAAAAAAAAAAAAAAAAAAAAAATAAAAAAAAAAAAAAAAAAAAAAAAAAAAAAAAAAAAAAAAAAAAAAAAATTGAAAAAAAAAAAAAAAAAAAAAAAAAAAATAAATGCAACCACACTGCTGCAATACAACATAAAGTGTCTATACAGTCCAGACACTGTCAGTGTTGTTCGCTCATCTGTAACAAGTCAGACTGTGTAAGTTGCTGTCGGTGAACCACAGGTTCTGCCGTCACCCTCTCTAGGTCGTTCAGACGACTTCTGATGTGGTCGATGCGATGATAGGCAAGTAATAAATCCTTCTGTGGGGCGTATGAAGAACCTTCATGAGGCTGTCCTATTTAATTAATTATACATGGAATAAGATTATTGGTATTATATGTATGGTTCATACATACATGTACATGATATATATATATATATATATATATATATATATATATATATATATATATATATATATATATATATATATATATATATATATAATCTAACAAGAATAAATTTTAAAACAACACCATCCAAAATATTTACTTTGGCCATCATCAGAATATACTAAATTTCTGTTTATTTAATCACTTGTATTTTGTTGAAGATTTAAAAGAGATTTAAAATTAGCTAAATTGACAGTATTATTTTCAGCTAAACATTTACATCATTTTAGTTCTTTCACCCTTGCCTCTGAGGTCATGATATGTACAAATAAATTGCTGAAGTCCTATTGCAGCCAAGACTAGCCCAACATTATGTTAATGACTTTGTGAAAGTAAAGATGGGTTAAAACATAGTACCCTCTTGATGCCCTGTCAATACAAGTATTCAATCTGTCTAATTGGTAAATCTCAACAAAATAACAAAGAATATTATATACCTGTTGTAAATTTTAAACAAATTTGTCAAAGAACATGCATATAATATTAATTAAAGAAAAAATATAGAGACAGATAACTCTAATGGAAATAGTATTTTCAGTATGCCATGAATAATTAAAATTCTCTTCAGGAAGAGAATTCAAGACATATGAAAATTCTTTTAAAAATAAAAATTATGACATTATAGTCAACGTAATAGACCAGAAACTGTTTTGTGACCATAGAACAAATCTGTTTCAGAGCAACATATCGACTCAAATGCGAAACGTTCCTATGATGTCAGCCTCTTTCATGCTTACTGTGTACTAAAACTGAAGAAAATTTACCTGTAGAAACTTGTGTTAGGTAGTTGATATGTCCTGTTAACTTCTTCTCTACATCTACTAGGGTTTTGATGAAAGTAGTGGTGTGAGATTCAACATTTTTCATCACTGGTTTGTCTTTCGATAACTCTTGAAGAGCAGATCCTAAATATTAATTAATGAAACACTTGAAATATAACACAGTAAAAATGTGCACACAATTATTACTGTTAACATGAAATACACTAAACTGCTGCTGAAACATAAAATTTAGGACTGTTTCCCGAATTTTTTCTGCACTAAAAAGCCTGTAAAAAGTTTAAACAAATTCGCAACAAATATTTTTTGGACAGCACCTGCACTCTGAATAGCATTGACTATATCACCCTCAACCGCCTCTAGTTGTTTCAATCGCTCAACAGTTGACGATGGTGCTGATGAACTTCCAGCCATTTTTGCACCAAGAAAGAAGTGATTTGTATAGCGATCCCGATTGAAAAATGAAAAAAAAATATTACAGCTTTACGATCAATTGATTTAATTGTTCATTGTATAATGTATTGAAGACAAAATTTTTGGATCTATCTTATTTTTCACATATTTGATGCAGGAAATTGCTTTTAATTTTCATTACCCCCCCCCCTCCTCTTCAGTTTAACGCATGCGCCTTCATTGTCCTACAAACCGGACGTTGATAGACCTCTTTCGTAAACATCCACATTGACTACTGCTAGCCAAGGGTTGTAGAAGTGAATACTTGACGACAAAATGTTGAGAACCTCTGCATTTTTCTCTGCTCTTGGTAGAAGATCAATTCAAGGAAACTTAAGGTACTAAGAATAACTCTTGAAAACTCTTGATTTGATTTTAAAATATGATTGTAGCTCAAAGAAACGTAGTTTGACATCCTCTGGACTTTGGACTCGAACTTACTCATTTCCATAAACTTCCATTTTAGCTATTTATATCTGAATAATTAAAGTTTTTTTCTTGTATTGTTTAGTAGAGTTTGATATATAAGTAATTTGTAGAAAACATATAAAATGCGGAATTTCTAGTATAAGAAAAAAAAAGATACCAAACACTAAAAATATGCAATTATGCAATATATATTTCACTGAATTTAGTGTTTATTTTAAATTTGATTAGATATGCAAGTTCAGCAGCAGCTCAGAAGAAGACAGATGAGGGAAAGGTTTCACCTGGCAAAGCCCAGGTAAAGTTTCTTTGTATTGTAGAACAGTGTGTTGAGACCCTGCCATACTACTATGACAATTTGGGAATATTAGAAAATTGAAAAAAGACAGTTCCAGACATTGGTTAATTCCAAGATGACTTCATTAATTATTTTTAATTGTCATTAAGTAAGTTTTAATAAGGAAAAGGATGCATAATACATCTTATTTCAAGATATACAGTCCCTGAAACGTTCTACTTTCCCATTTTTCCGCTCGCTCACCGTTCCTTCAGCGTGCGTTCACTGTTCGCTCTCCGTTCACAGTATTGCGTTCACCGTTCGCTCTTCGTTCTGTTTACTTTGCGTTCACCTTGCGTTCACCATTCACATATCGTTCAGTCTTCATTGTCATTCGGAATTTCAAAGTGAAAGGACTTATCTTTTTGATGGTAAGGATTTACAGTTTATTAATTAAATAACTTAGATATCGTGTTTGAAGAATAATTATTTCATTGCAAAAATTATCTATGATATTTATATTTTTACTTTATTCATGAAATTTCCCTGGAAAATAATACATTAAGTACCTACATATATGTAGAACGATGCTAAAATATTAAATTTAAAAAAGGGCAGTGTACAAATGCTTCACGCACGGCAACAATTTGTCGCAATGTTAAAGACGACAAATCATTAATGAATGTTTAATAATTAATCCAAGTCTATTACAAGACAAGAATACACAAAAAAATTATTTCTACAGTAACACGTATTTTAAACTACACGTAGGTCTGAGAATTATGAATAGTACTGCAAATATTCACTTAATGAAATATCTTTAGAGCTAATTAAATTTATAGCGTGATTTTAAATTTTAGAAAAGACCAACTGTTTAAAAAAGTCTATTATTAGAGAAGGAAAATTCCTTCCTTCACCATACCTAAATATATGTTTGCCATTCAGTATAACAGTATAATATTAAGACCCCCCCACCCTCGGTGCTTTTCTCTCGAAATAAAATTCTTAGTATTTTCAGTATTTAACTAATACGTGCTTAATGTGTATTGTACCACAAGAAAAACAGTCTTAAAACCAACATCAAGCAGTCATTAAACAATAGTATTTTAGAATACACTTGTGCCGACAGTAGTATTTTAAATAGGCAGGGAATATGTTTCAAACTCAATTTAAATTAATTTAACTTAATCCTTCCAAGTATATATTCCCACTATTTTTTTTTCTGCAGGAATGCAAAAATCAGATCTGAAAATGATAGGGAAAAATATTAAAACTTCTTGGAAATACTAAGTGACTGCCTTCAGCATGTTCGGTGAAACGTGATTTCCACACCTACACTGTGTCCAATGATGTCCAATTGACAGGACAAACACACATGGACTTCCTGTGAACCGTGTGAACTTGATGCCGGAAAATAAAAGCCAGTGATTACTGTCGAATGGATTTGTTAATCTTAAAAAAATATTACCTTTATTGCTTGGAATATTTAGGAAAAATAATATCCGAGATTTTAGGGTGTCTCTCTCTCTCTCTCTCTCTCGTACATATTTCTGTTCAATAAAAACTGTGACAGCACATTACTTGTTTAGCTTTGAAAATTTAATCTACTACAAATAATTTTTGAATGCCTCTTACTTTTCATCATCTTGCCGAGTATAATCACGGCCGGGAAATGTTTACATTTATACATTGTACATGTAGAAGTTACCTAAAATAATCATCATAATAGAATACAAGACACATAACTTAGAATATTTTACATTAGAATTTTTAAAAAATGAGAGGTTTTATGCAATACGTCAACAGACAATTGTGAATTCCAAAAAAAATCTGTTATTTTACTCAGAGTCACCTTGGCACAGAAATACATGTATGGTTGATTCAACCGCGTACAATGTAATTAATTCATTCTATAAGTAGTAGTTTTATCTTCTAATGTCCACGTTATTTTATAAGTGAAAAGATAAGCATATTTACTATATATATAAATAGATTAATTTTATATTTAAACTACAAATAACAAATACACATGTTTTACGGCAATTAAAATCATGTTATAAAACTATCAATTTAAATCATAGGTGAATATATGTGTAGAAAAAAAATGTTTTTATTATTTATTTATTTATCTACTGTGTATTTATATTTAAGCACCTGAAATTAGAATAAAAGAATAATTTCAATGCAAGGAAAAGATGGAGGCATTCCGAATAAATCGTTCATTTTGCGTTCACCATTCGTTCACCATTCACATTGCACTCGCGTTCGTGCACCGTTCGCGTTCTGCGTTCACACATCGTTCAGCAAGTTGCGTTCAGCGTTCGCACATCGTTCACTCACCGTTCGCTCTGCGTTCGTTCACCGTTAGTTCACCGTTCAGGTGGGAAAGTAGAACGTTTCAGGGCCTGTAGCTCTCTGAAAAAAATATAATGACAGACCAGAGAGCTGCATTGCCATCCATTGATCTACTTTAGCATGGATGTTTGTTGTTTGTACTTTATATTATGTATTTTTCTAACTCACTGTAAGTGCTGCTCTGAAAAATAATTTTGAAAATATAGACACATTGAATACGTATTCATTATTATTAGGATTTTTGTAAGTCAACCATATGATATGAATATTCAGGTCTTCTTATGGGTTTTTTTTTTTTTTTTTTTTTTTTATTTTAGGAGTCAAAGTCATTTGCCATGAACATTTTCAGAGGCATTGTAAAAACAGATCAAGTTTTTCCTTTCCCAGAGGGTAAGCATGTTCTTTATACAATGTGTAAAAATGATTGAAAATGAAATTTTCTATTAATTTTTGTTTTTATATTAAAGTGATAATTATTAACACTTACAAATAGTAAAGTCTACTTTTTACTTTTCATATTTTAGTTTGTGCAAATTGAATAACATCGGCACAGCCAGGTGTGTTATAGGACCGAAGACATCCCAAAATATGAATTCAATGCTTATATTTACATTCTCTAATTTTTTCTCATCATAATTGTTTATTTCGGTAATCTTTAATGTGAATTTAGCGGCCTTCAAAACCGGTGTGCTTTCTAGACGTAACAGCCGTTTGTGACGTTTGTGACGTTACAAAGTTAAATAACGCAAACGAACATTGCGAGGGAAAAAAGTGAAAAATTAATTTTAAATAAACATTTGTTGTATTTTTACGTTAATTTAACAGGTTTAATTTTTTTTATTAAATTGTATCAAAATAATGTACATTTGGTGTTCCTAGAGCATTGAAAATGCATATAGTTCCTACTGTGTATTCTAACGCGCGGTGACAAGGTTTCGCGTGTGTTATAGAAATTTGAACGCCATGGATTTCTAATGGATTTTATGAAGAAAATTACACTGAATGTAAATATTCTAGTTTGTGCAACATAAAGTACCTATAAAATTATCTTTTTTGTAGTGTTGGATAATGAACAAAGTGATACCTTAAAAATGCTTGTGGATCCATGTGCCAAGTTCTTTGAGGTAAGAATTGATCTCTCAATGAACATATGACTGTGTCACAGATGTAATTCAAAGTTTTACATTTTGAAAATATACTGGGTAGAACATTTGAAATTGTACATGTAAATCATGTGTTTCCTTATAAATGTGACAACAAACTAAAAGAGAAATGCTTCCATTATATATAGGAGGTGAATGATCCTCTAAAAAATGACAGCCTTGAGAAAGTGGAAGAGCCTGCTATGGAGGGATTAAAGGAGATGGGCGCCTTTGGTCTCCAAGTGCCTATAGACAATGGTAAGAAAAATGTCGTTTACACATTTATAATATAGACTAACCGTCACAAATTATAAGTCTAGATGATAAATTTAAATAGAAAGAAACTTATGTGTTCCCTATATAAAAAAAGAAGTCATTTTATCTGTTCTAATGATCAATTTGCAAAGGGTAAACTATAGTATAGATCAAATTGTTTCAAAATTGTATCAAAGCATTGATAAACTGTAGTAACATGTACATGTATAATTATACATGATAAGACAACTTGAAGATATTTGTTTTTTTCCTTTCAACAGGCGGTCTCGGCCTGACCAATACCCAGTACGCTCGATTGGTGGAAATTGTTGGGTCACATGATCTTGGTGTTGGAATCACATTGGGTGCTCATCAGGTAAATGACATAGAAGGGAGATTTAATATAAATTATCAAATCTGTAAGAAATTCTTTCAAATCTCACATGATGAGCTTTATCTTTTTGACATTGATAGGATATGATATTTATAAATACTGTTTTTATTACATTGCAGTCTATAGGCTTCAAAGGAATAATTTTGTTTGGAACACAAGAACAAAAAGACAAGTATCTCCCTGACCTCGCATGTGGTAAAAACATGGCTGCTTTTTGTTTGACTGAACCAAGCAGTGGCTCAGATGCTGGGGTAAGCTCTTCATTCAACTCCATCAACAAAGACTCAAAATAAATTGTTTAAATTAAACATTACACATTTGATAATGACTGAATTTCAATTTTTGAATGTAAATTTCAATTTTAACAATGACTTTATAAGCCTATCGTTACCTATATATATGCTGTGGTATTTATAAGATATGTATCTTATAATTACAGTCTATTAAAACCAAAGCAGTTCTTTCCCCGGATGGCAAGCACTACATCCTGAATGGCAGTAAAATCTGGATTAGTAATGGAGGGCTTGCAGAAATCTTTACTGTATTTGCTAAGGTTTGTGTGCCTGGATCAAAATAAAAATATTCAAATCATACAGATTAGCTAGGACCATGTAACCAATATATTTTTCCCCTTCCTGATTATAGACACCTGTCAAGGATGAGAAAACTGGTGCAACAAAGGAGAAAGTGTCTGCCTTCATTGTGGAACGGTCTTTTGGAGGTGTTTCCAAGTATGAGCATTATGTATTTTCTCTTTAATTGTACTTTAGAAAAATGACAGAAAACTCTGTAAGAAAGTAACAGAAATGACAGAATGTATTATTGCCTGAGAATCTGTTATAATTGATGATAGAAGTGTTGTATAGATTTGACACTGACATTAAGTGGGTCTTTCTTATAACAGTGGACCTCCCGAGAAAAAGATGGGAATCAAAGCCTCCAACACAGCAGAGGTGTACTTTGAGGATTGCAAATTTCCTGTAGAAAATCTTCTTGGAGGTAAAATACAATGTATTTTAATAATTCTAAAAGGGAAAAAATGTTAATGAAGTGAATGAATATCTGTAAAATGCAAGTTGTTTACCATATAAGTGATTTGTTATGAAACAAAAAAACTTGAGAACAATATATTATCATGTTTATAATTTCTGATGCTTAAGTTTGAACCTTTGAGACTTTTATTTCAATTAAGTTGTAAGTTAGTACAATGAAAATTTAACAATCAAACAAATCAACATGTGAACTGAACAATTAATATAATGAACAAGCAAAAAATAAACTTTGAGAACCACTATTCCTGATGTAATTTGTAAGAGTTGTTTACCTTTTATTGACATCTATTTCTTATTCACAGGAGTTGGAGATGGATTCAAGGTTGCCATGAATATCCTGAACAACGGAAGATTTGGTATGGCAGCTGCTCTGTCAGGAACCATGTCATCCTGTATCAAGAAAGCTGTAAGTATACCGCTACATGTAAAACTGTAAACCTATTTTTATACATAAACAGCTATTATTCACAATTTGTAAAGTTAAAATTTATCTGTAAATACTTTCTTCCCAACTGATAACTAATTGTATATAAATTTCAGTGAAGTAGAAAAGATAGGGAGAGAAATATTCTTGAGTTAAAAAGATCATGAAACTTAAAAATAATTCTCGCTTTGGAATAAAAGATTACAGTAAATTATGAAGGATGTTGAATTTGTTTATTTACGATTATTGATGCTTTGTTTTATTTTTTTCCTACATATTTAATTAAATACACTCTAGAAGAAGAAGATTTCATAAAAAAGCAATGATCAATTTTTACTCTCTGACAGGTTGAACATGCGTCTCAGAGGAAGCAGTTTGGGGATCTGATCAGTAACTATGGCGCGATACAGGAGAAGATTGGCCGTATGGTGATAATGCAGTACGTCACGGAGTCCATGGCTTACATGCTGTCTGCCAATATGGACCAAGGGTCAACAGAATTCCAGATAGAGGCTGCCATCAGCAAGATTTATGCTTCAGTATGGATTTATAGCTTACACTTTAAATGAATAAATGTTGATGTACTACATTCTGGAAGATAGGGATATGAAAGTGATTATTATATTATCCAAAACATAGTTATGTAACACTCTGATTTAATTTACAGGAAGCAGCATGGTTTTGTGCTGATGAGGCAATCCAAATTTTAGGAGGAATGGGATATATGAAGGTTTGTATAGAAATACAGTTTAGAATATTTTTGTATCTAATGTTGTAGTTATAAATACATAAAGACATGGTTATTGAGTGTAAAAAGTTTAAACAGTTGTCTTGGTTTTGTTCATTGCAGGACTGTGGCTTGGAGAGAGTGATGAGAGATTTAAGAATTTTCCGAATTTTTGAAGGAACAAATGACATTCTCAGACTTTTCATCGCTCTTACTGGAAGTCAGGTATTAAAGATCATTGTGTATGACACGAAAGCAAAAAAAAAATAAAAAAACTTAAAAATTAATATAAAAGAATGACATTCCCCTCACATTAATTATTGAATTCTGTATTATAAACAATGTGCACCAAAAGAATTATTTTTACAGTATGCTGGAAACTACCTCAAAGAACTTAAGAAAGCCATGTCCAATCCCTTGGGTAACATTGGAATGTTCTTGGAGTATGGAAGCAAAAAAGTACTAAAGTAAGAAACAAGTTCCTTCATAGAATCTTGATGTGATTAGCTATTAATAATATTTGTAAATTGATCAGGACTTCTAACAATTATTCATTGAATATTTAACTTTATTACTTACCTTTAACATTTATGAATTGTCCTTGTAACTACGTGAATATAACCTTTGCAGGTCAAAGGCTGATGATAATGGAGCTAAAGCTCTTATCCATCCTTCACTTATGAATTCAGCTGACCAGGTAACAAGTGAAATTAGCATTTTGTAATTGAAATTTGTTATGGTTTACATAATTTAGCATGTTTAGATTTGTTTTATTTTTGATTCTATTTCAGACTTTTGCTGCTATTGGTGATTTTGGATCTACTGTAGAACAACTTCTTATGACCCATGGCAAAAATATCACCAGTAAGATATGTTTTTTTTGCTTCAAATTTTTATATATGAAGATAAAATGAAATGGATGTTAGAGAATTAAAAGTGATTGAGTGTGATTGATAACTGAAGTTGATTAAATTGATAAATGCATGAGCTTTATGTAAAAATGATGAAAAAGACTTGTTAGTATTACATGTATATTTAGTTAAGTGTAAATATATGAGGAACCAACGAGCTTGATTGAATTCTGTTGTACATTTCAGACCAGCAGTTCCTTCTCAAGAGGGTTGCTGACTCAGCCATTGATATCTATGGCATGGTTTCTGTCCTCTCAAGAGCGTCAAGGTCACTCAAAGAAGGACACAGTTCTGCTGACCACGAGGCAACTATTACCAAAGTATTCTGTAATGAGGTACATGTAATTCACTTTTAAACTGATTAGCATGTGTTTATATAGTCATGCTAAACCTATTTATACGAATATTTTTCAAATAAAAATTTTCAAAGTTTCAGACAAATCTTTAAGATTTACAATGTGCATTTATTCACAGGCCAAAGCTAGAGTTGATGCAAACCTATTGGCTTGCCATGCGACAAAGGGTGAAAAGGAAAATTTCAATGGGCTGGAGAAGATTTCCAAAGATGTGGTGGCCCACGGAGGATTACTACAGAAACATCCTCTAGGATTCTAGGACATGACGTTGTACGGCCATCAGGGAGGACAAGTTTAATACAATGCACTGTTACAGCATTTATCTCAACTCATCTCTTGTTTTATTCATCACAGAAAACATATTTAAGTGACTTTAAACAAGATACTTGTTATTTTATTGAAGAACAACTCTTCTTTATCCTTATGTAAATGAACATGCTTATGATTGAACTATATTTTTAGTTTAAGTACATGTAGTAAGGATTGCATACATTTGTTATTATTTTGCTGATTGGATTCTTCCTCTGTGACATTGAGATGATTGTCTTTCACATTCTGTAAGGAGCTGTGGTTTTATTTACCTCATCATATACAATATAAAGCCCTCATACATGTATAATTGAAGTTTCAATAATTTGAAACTTGTTTCCATTATGTAGATCTTGAAAATAACTGTGATAAGAATTATTTCATTCGCTGGTGATGAATGTTTCATTTTTTTTATATTAATGGTATATTTTGTGAGAAAGGTACATTTACAGCATCTTTACATATCTGTATTTGTAAGATTTTTGTAATTTTCTTTTTAGTTGTTAGATCATATGTAGACTTATTTGAACAAGGTAGATTATGCTAGTACACATGTAGTCTTCATATAAGTAGATTTGATTTCAATTTGTTTCTGTTAGTACATGTAAGTGTATTTTTTCTGAAATTTTTTTTCTTTGAAAGAGGAAAAAATATAATTGTCCAATACCATGCGTAATTAGTTTTTAAAAAGGATATTAAATTATCAAAAGAGTAGAAGTCCTAAGTAACTTGCCACATTAGATAATGTAAATATCTATTGGAAAATGTGTGAACAGTGAGTGCATGAATCTCAGGATGAGGCAGTGAGAAAGAGCCATAATATCTGTGTACACTCAATCAAAATTTTCTGCAATGCCCAGCAATGCAATTTGTAATATAAGAGTTTTTGTGCAGGATTTTAGAACAAAATTGTAAATTCTTACAGCAGAAAGTTAATAAGCTGAGAATGAATGTTAAATGTTTGAATGTGGCATCACTTTGATTTACCACTAGAAGTTTGTTGTGTTGGCACTCTGATATCTAGGGCAATAAATATTGGGTTTCTTAATCAGTTGTTTAAAGTTTAATTTGGTGTAAATAAATTTTCTAGCAAAAATTCCTTAGTATTGTTTTAACATATATTTTTATATATGAAGCTCCAGTGAGCATTTCTGACCACACTGTAAGTTCTATCAGTCTGTTGGTCTATTTATTTAACTTTATTTTAAACTTTTTCTCTGAAATCACAACACCATTTTCAACCAAAGAAGGATAATAAATTTTATTTGCATTTGGCAGGAATCTGAGTGCTTTTGAAAAATGAGAATTTAAACTTTATTCAGTAGATTTCCAAATTTTATAAACCGGTACTTAAGTACATGTGGTTGCAATTTAATAAGGTATTTCGATTTAACTTTTGTTAAGATGCATAGCTTTGTAATATCTGGTCGTCTGACCAAATATTGGACATTTATACTTTAAATGTTTTGTACACCCGATTCCTGCAGACTGCAAACCAAAACACCCATCTTTTTTATACCAAGACTGAGTTAAGGGGACAAGTCATCTATATACTATAGTCATTAAAAATTCTTAAGAATCCATGGGCCAGAAAGATGGAATTTTATAAAAATCTGTTAAACATAGAGACATACATTGTACAAAGAATTTTTTTCTTCTCTAGAAGTTCATTGGTGAAGGAGGGAATATTTAACAATGGCAAGAGAGAGAGAATCATTTGATCTTATATCAAGGGGCCTGATACCAGTACATGAAAAAAAAATATCAAACAACATGCAGTCATATATATATTTAATTAAAAAAAGCTTCTGACAATATTTAAAACGGCATTTCTAAGAAATATGCATACAAATTGATGACAAGTGATGAGAAGTCTTTGTTCTAGCATAGTCAGTAACATTTAGTTTTAGTGTTTTCTTTTGGTTCTGACTCCCACAAAATTAGTCCAGATTACTTTTTTTTCCCGAAAGAACAAATAATTAAGATAGAGGAGAGATAACTTCGTGCTGATTCGCAGTCTGGTGTCCAAAGTCAGTTACGTTATAAAGCAAAATTACTCGCAACGTTAGAAATTGAAATTCAACGAGCGAAATAATTTCCTTTGGATCCTCTTCAGCGTAATTCCATATTTATTATTGTGTTTTGAAGTCAGTTGTTTATGAAATTTTAAAGTCATAGAAGCAAGATCGGTTTCGATCAATATTTAATAACACGATGATATCTCGTCAAGTGAACTGAGGCAAAAGGAGGAAAGATAGAGAAGTAATGACGTTGTCACAATGAAATAGTAAAATGTTTACAGTATGAAGCTGATTTTTTCAACACTTACTGAATTTTTTTGTTTTAAGTTCTTTTAAATATTTTTAGCAGTGTGAATATCATGGCATCAATATGCAGGAAAACCCTCCAATACACAACAATTTTTCTAAAATATAATTTAAAAAAATCAAATCCAAACATACCAATGATCATGGAAAAAAAATTAGTATGATATGCTATCACATGTAGAACAATACAACGCATTTTACGTTTGTGAATGAAATTTAATGAACGTATACGTACAAAATGAAATATGCATGTTAGCTGGATTTATTTTTAGATATTTACATTCGCTGTGTTTTTCTCCAACTATGAAATTGATTTTAAAACCATTTTCGTGTATACTCACGCGTAGAAATATATACGGAGAAACATGCGTTAACGTGACGTAGCGACGTTAGTAAAAGTACAACGATATAGGGCAGCAAGAAAATCAAATATTGAGTATATTATTGGTGCTTCCAAACATGTAAAATGTAAATATAAGGAATGTTTTTAAGTTTAGTGTGAATTATTGGTGTGTGAATCACACAGACTTGCACGTATAGGCATATTTTTCATGACGTCGCATAAAGCAACTTCAAAATATCGCAACGTTATCGTGCACCATGCTTCCATTACATTATATAAAACAAATAAAGCGATGTGCAGGCTATATTGTACCATAGGACTGGCGGTAAATTTAGATTTTGCTTTGATGTTGCTGAGGTGTATCACAGTTAGCCACGCCCACTTTTTGGCATCACGCCATACTGTAATGAGACCTTGATTGATGAATGAATGATGTTAATTTCCGGGCAGACATCGGCAATGGCTGATGAATGAATGAAGACAACATTTTTAATTAAAAAAAAACTTACATTAACTTTCCAAAATTCGCCTCGTAATTTAATTTTCCGTATGTTTTCTATGCGTTTCCTTATTCAGTAAATTTTCGTTCTATTTCGAACTCTCGTCTTTCCATTTTCTTTCTCCAAGTTCATATAGCAATTAAATATCAGACGTCCCTAGCTGCGTTTTTTAAAAACTTCAAATAGCATTTCAAACTTTTATTAAAATGTCAGAAATCATTTCATAGTGTCTATTAGGGACCTTTATACTCGAAAGCAGGCGCCGATCTAGAAATTTTTCGGGGGGGGGGGGGGGGGGGGGTGAAGAATTTTTCAAGGGAGAGGGGTTGAAGGAAAAAAAACTTATTATAACGTACGTTTTACACATACATGTAGTTTAAAATAACTCATTAGGAATTAAGGTTGTTAATAATAATAACAATAAATAGAATAATGATCCTTAATTGAAAACTTGTTTCAATTACCTGAAATTTTTTTAAAAAGAAAGGAAAGTATGATATACCCCCGAACCCGAAAATCCTATTTGTAAAGGTGGGTGGGATTTCATTTTGTTATATATTACAACATTAGCCAGGTCTGGGCGGCCTCCGTTTTTAGCTCTACTGGTCAGAGACCAGAAGAGCTTATGCGATAGTAATGCGTCCGTCGTCCGTCCGTCTGTCTGTCTGTCTGTCTGTCCGTCTGTAAACAATTTTTCAAAATGCTACTCCTCCTACAGTTTTGGTCTGATTTCAATATAACTTGGCACACAAGTAGACTACACTAAGATACATAATTCTGTTTATCGGTTTTTGATTTGGATGAACGGTGTTGTCGTGGTTACTAAAAATAGAAATTTCTTAAAGATTTTCTTTCAAAATGCTACTTCTCCTACAGTTTTGGCCTGATTTCAATATAATTTGGCACACAAGTAGACTACACTAAGATACATAATTCTGTATATCGGTTTTTGATTTGGATGAACGGTGTTGCCGTGGTTACTAAAAATAGAAATTTCTGTGAAATTCTTTCAAAATGCTACTCCTCCTACAGTTTTGGTCTGATTTCAATATAACTTAACACACAAGTAGACTACACTAAGATACATAATTCTGTGTATCGGTTTTTGATTTCGATGAACGGTGTTGCCGTGGTTACTAAAAATAGAAATTTCTGTGAAATTCTTTCAAAATGCTACTCCTCCTACAGTTTTGGTCTGATTTCAATATAACTTGACACACAAGTAGAACACACTAAGGTACATAAATCTATTTATCAGTTTTTGATTTCGAAGAACTGTGTTGACGTGCTTCTAAAAATAGAAATTTCCGTGAAATTCTTTCAAAATGCTACTCCTCCTACAGTTTTGGTCTGATTTCAATGTAACTTGGCACACAAGTAGACTACACTAAGATACATAATTCTGTATATCGGTTTTTGATTTCGATGAACGGTGTTGCTGTGGTTACTAAAAATAGAAATTTCTGTGAAATTATTTCAAAATGCTACACCTACTACAGTTTTGGTCTGATTTCAATATAACTTGGCACACAAGTAGACTACACTAAGGTACATAATTCTGTGTATAGTTTTTCACTTCAATGAACGGTGTTGCCACGGTTACTAAAAATAGAAATTTCTGTTTAATACACTCAAAATGCTACTCCAAATACAGTTTTAGTCTGATTATAATGTAATGTGGCATGCAAGTAGACTACACTAAAACATAAAGAGACTAAATCAAGGATCATTTTTCTATTAATTGCTGTTGAAAAGTTTCAATTCCCAACTGCCTAAGTACTTTTCTCTTCTTTTGCTATAAGTACAAACCAGTAGAGCTTCAGTCTCGACAGAGACTTCTGGTTGGAGGATAGCTTGATTCAATATGGCAGCCATTTTTTAGCTCTACTGGTCAGAGACCAGAAGAGCTTATGCGATAGTAATGCGTCCGTCGTCCGTCCGTCTGTCTGTCTGTAAACAATTTTTCAAAATGCTACTCCTCCTACAGTTTTGGTCTGATTTCAGTATAACTTGGCACACAAGTAGACTACACTAAGATACATAATTCTGTGTATCGGTTTTTGATTTTCATGGGTGGTGTTGCCGTGGTTACTAAAAATAGAAATTTCTGTGAAATTCTTTCAAAATACTACTCCCCCTACAGTTTTGGTCTGATTTCAATATAATTTTACACACAAGTAGACTACACTAAGATACATAATTCTGTGTATCGGTTTTTGATTTCGATGAGCGGTGTTGCCGTGGTTACTAAAAATAGAAATTTCTATGAAATTCTTTCAAAATGCTACTCCTCCAACAATTTTGGTCTGATTTCAATATAACTGTGATTACTAAAAATAGAAATTTCAGTTAAATACTCTTAAAACGCTACTCCAAATACAGTTTTAGTCTGATTATAATGTTATATAATTTATTGCTGTTTTAAAGTTTCAATCCCATCTGCTTAGAAGTACTTTTCTCTTCCTTTGCTACAAGTACAAACCAGTAGAGCTTCAGTCTCGACAGAGACTTCTGGGTTTTTTTTACCATATATGGAAACCGCAATGGTTTATCTTCTGATTACAGAGGATAACACAGGTAATTTTCAATTTTCAAACGCCTCGTGCCTACCTTTAATCAAAAAGTGCAAGCACCAGAGTACAATTTAATGAAAGATCGAACAATATATTATCGATTGTATATGGCGATTTGAGATTCTATGTCTACAATTTTTACAATACGCGTTCAAAGTTGGCACTTGATTTGAACATATTTTATTGTAATATAATTACAAAGGGATTGAGCACAAGTACTGAATACTTATAACGCCCTTTCCCTATACATGTAAATTACACATTTATATTGTCACAGTTAAACATGCTATATAAAGTATTCAGAATTTGCAAACGTAAACAAAATGATGCATTTTGCATATATGTATGAATATATAAAAGTTAAATTCATATATCAATATTGGTACAGTAATTAACAAGGAAATCTACCAGAATGCTTAATAAATGTTTGAACTAAAGAAAAGAGATGTTCATTCTCTGCAGCACTCAGTGATTCAACCCCCCATAATAAAACATGTGTATCTACTATGTGGATTGTATCAAATTGTAAAAAATTATGTAAAAATTCATTCCTGGCGTTCGCATACTTTGGACATACGAAAAAATAATGATATGTGTCCTCAACTTTACCGCACGTGCACGAGGGACTTGATATTAAATTGCATCTATAAAGGTCATTATTTAATACACAATTATGTCGTAGTCTGGTTTGAAGAACATTAAGTCTTCTGTTACCGTAATCAAAGTAAGAAGGTGGGGCAGATTTAGTTTTTTATTACAAATTTTAGATTTGATTTTCGACATTGACTGTAAATTTCGAGTTTCAAGTGGAATGGAGTTCCATTCGTTAACTACAGTGGGAATAAACGTAGACTTATAAGTTTGTAATCGACACTTTGGAATATCATAATTTTGAGAATTTCTTGTCGAGTAGATAGATGTGTCACAGCGCATATTTGGAAGGATGTCCATTGTTTTTAATCTAGCTTCTTGTCTTCTACAACTAAGCGGTTCCCATCCCGTTTCAAAATAAAGTGAATCTTTGGAGGCTATTGTTGTTAACCCTGTTACAATTCTAGCTGCATAAAGTTGAAGTTTTTCTAACTTATCACTATCACCCTGTTGACAGCACCCCCAGACCACTGAAGCGTATTCAAGTTGCGGTCTTATAAATGATGTATACATGAGGCCAGAATTAAAAATATCTTTGTTTCCCCTAACCCGACCCTAAATTCTCAAGTTGGGTCGGTAGGTAGGTAAACAATTTTATTTTCTGACAGCAGCTTTGAAAATACATTCTACAATTTAGTTGAAAATTACCTTTATAAATAAGAAAAGTACAAAAGAAAGCGATTGTGATCAAAATGCTAAGTATCATGCATATGCGGTTTAAAAGCAAGGTTCATGATTAATAAATTCACAACTGTTATTTTGTTGAACTTGTGGAATATCTTACGCCATTACATTTATATAAATTGAATAAAATAGACAAGATTCTCAAATACGCAAAGACCAGACATACGAGTATATTTTTCAAACCTTCAATCAGCCTTCGGAGCTTATAGACGACCAATGTACTTTTTTGATGGCTTTGAGATTTGCAGTGGTTCTGGAGCATTTTGCTTTGGAGTTAAGAAGTAAGTGGCTAATTTTAAATCGCAGGTACAAATCCCAGTCAGTAACTTTGAAAACGGTCCTTCAAAGGGGACCTTAAAAACGTATGTCCAGTGTCGCAGAAGATGCTGGCTCAAAAGAGACCCCCCCACACTTCTTAATGGCAAAAAATAGTGCTGAGAACGTCTAAATTTGGAGCAATGGAGAAATGTTTTAAATGTCGTCCTAACAAATCTCGAAGAGATTAAAAGCAAAGAAACAACCAATCTTCAAGGGCCTAATTAAAGAAAAACACACTGGACGTCTCAGGAAGCTGAATCCTAATTTCAAAACTATTTGGAAAGAGTATGTAAACACTTTTTAATTGAATCAAACCGAATCTACAAATGATAAAAATACCACAGTCGCGAAGTTTAACCACTTAATAAAGGCAGGAAGAAAGGACATATGAATTATATTTATCAGGATGAATATGCAGGCATATTTACAACAACTCCTTTAGTTCCATAATAGCAAATAGTAAACATAGGAACATAGATGAACTGGTTATTAGATCAAAACTCAAATTAATGAAATAAAATGCTGTGAAATTGAATGATGTGTTCACTAGGTGGGCCCCTCATCAACTCATAAGGCGGACCTTACCATGTATTATGTACCTTAAATTCAAAGACAGATTTGTTTGTTTGTTGCTTAACATCCCTTTCAAAAATTTATTCACTCACATGGAGACGCCAAAACACCTCTGAAACACTCTTAATTAGTCATGATAAACTTTATTATCGAATTGTTTCAAGAGTGAAGAATCCCAATTAGCTAAAAGCGTAAGATTGAGACGTCGTCATTGTTCTATGAAGAGCTACTGCCCTGTAATCACATCTGGAGTTCATTTTGTTTCCAACAAATGCTTGAAAATCACAGTAGAACAATGTCGGGGCCGTTCTAATAAAAACTGATTTTGATGAAATTGTATTTTATAAAACGTGGTTAACAATAAAAAAAATATTTGAATCACCTTACTCAAAAAATCTTTTCAGTCGGTGCGATTTACTTGGGTCGGTCGCGTTAGGGGAAACAAAGGTATTTTTTATTTTGGCCTGAGTGAGAGTGTTTTTCGATTTACTTTAAATTTTAATTTTTTCAAAAGAGACAATTTTTTGTAAGCAATAGACAGTATATTATCAATATGTGGTGACCAACTGGCATCGTGTGAAAACAGTACTCCGAGGTGTTTGTGTTCAGTAATGAAGTCTAATTCACATTGTTGAAAAAGAAGCTTAGGATATTCTATATTTTTCTTTGTGCTAAACAGTATTACTTTTGTTTTAGAGGGATTAAATTTCAAGAACCATTTTTTAGACCATAGTTCCAGAGCATTTAAATCTTTGTTTAAGTCTCTTTCAATTCTTTTCATGTTATGAGACGAATGCTGCAAAGAATTATCATCAGCAAATAATCTACAAAAAGTAACCATATTATCAGCAACATCATTAACATAAATTAAGAACAAAAGTGGTCCTAAAACTGAGCCCTGGGGAACACCAGCATATAAGGGTTTGGGTGTTGACAATAAGTTGCGATGCATCACCCTTTGGTACCGACAATTCAGATAATTTTCAAGCCATTTATACAAACTACCAGTAACCCCATATGTCTTAAGCTTAAATAAAAGACCTTTGTGCCAAACACGATCAAATGCTTTTGACGGATCACAAAAAATCATACAGCAAAATTTTCCATCATCAATAGCTTTAACAATATTATCATATGTTTCTATCAGCTGGTATACTGTTGAATGCCCAGATAAAAAACCAGCCTGGTATTTATAAAAAAGATTATTGTCATGAAAATAATTATAAATATATTTAAACACAACTCTTTCCATGATTTTACCAACACAACTCAACAATGACACTGGTCTGTAGTTAGACATCACAGAAGGATCTTCTTTTTTAAACAGAGGAAGTACATTTGCTAATTTCCATGCAGAAGGAAAAATACATTCATTTAGAGATCTATTAAACAATAAACAAAGAGGTTTAGCAATAGTGAACTTTGCTGATTTTAACATCTTATGACTAATATTATCATGTCCAATAGCTTTGTTTGTAGGAAGTATAGTTACAATATCAATTATTTCTTGCTCAGTAATACATACACTACTAATTTCACTGTTACATACATGATATGCCTCAGGTAATTCTAACCCACCATCATCAACACATGATACAGATGTAAAATAGTTATTAAGTGCATCTATTTTTTCTTCGTTTGAATAAGCAATATCTGTACGACCACTTTCAGATGTATATTGTAATGGTGGAATATCAGAGGCAGTTTTGGTTTTAAAAACATCCTTCAGAATTTTCCAGTATAATTTCGAGTTGTTTTTGCTAGCATCTGTAAGGTGTAATTCTAGATTATTGTTGTAATTTTCAATTGCATGTTTTTTCATATTATTAAACTTATTCCTCACTTGTTTAAAATTTGTCCAGTCAGATTCTTTTTTACTTTTTTCGGCTTTTCACTTAAGTCTATTTTTTGTTCGAAGAGTTTTGCGCAATGCAGAATCAAACCATGGTTTATCTTTGGGACGTATAATAACAGATTTTTCAGGTATACTTTGTCTAACTATATTCATGAATGTCAAAGAGAAGTTTTCCGTTGCTTGATCAACATTTTGTGCATTACAAATGGGATTCACCCAATCGGTATTTTCAATGAGTGAATTTAGTTTGTCCATGTCTGCATTTTTATATACCCACACTTTGCGTTCATAAGATTGGTTTAGATTAACAGTAGATTTGAGGAAAATGTATGTCGCTTTGTGATCGCTGATTGTACTTTCTGTATTTAACACGCCTGAGTGAAGAACTGACACATCTGGGTTGACTAAAATTGGGTCAATAAGTGTGTTCGACGAGCTCGTGATACGAGTGGCCTCATGGATAGTGTTAGTGAGGTTGTATTTTAACAGAATTTCATTTATAATGTGTGTTCGAGGAATGTTAAAAAAATCTACATTAAGATCTCCAACTAAAATTAATTTACTGGAAATATCAGAAGCTTTTTCAATAGACCATATAAGATTATCCCAAAAGGATTTACTACTGTTTGGTGGACGATATACACAGCACAGAAGAAAATTACAGGTGGGTACACACACTTCTAACCAGATACATTCTATTGAAATAGGTTCAAGGTCGTCACGTCTAATGGCTCGAAGAGATTCTGATATATAAACAAGAATTCCCCCTCCATGCGAATTCCTATCTTTTCTAAATATTGTATTAAATCCCTCAATTGAAAGTTCGCTATTACTTATACTAGAGTCCAAATGTGTTTCTGTAAAGCATAAGATATCGAAGTCAGTTACATAACTAGTTAAACTTTCTATTTTGTTTCTAATACTCCTAATGTTAAGATGAAAAATATCTAAACTATGTATTGAAGCACCAATCGGACCAGGGTTAGTTTCAATGTCGCCTGACAATAATAATAGAAAATGTATAATTTGCAGGCAAAAAATCACATGGATAGAGCTTTTCATAATCTGGTTTGCTATACATTTGGACCTGTGTACGTAATAATTATACAATTGCAATAGGTACGAAAATACTTTTCTAAAATCAAATATACAAAATAACATTGATTTTACTGTGCATCTAGTTTTTGATTTATAGATTCCTATTGCGGCTCGATATTGTGACACTGTGTTACCTGCCATTAGCTAAAAATTCTGAACAAAGGATGAACGTTGAATGTCGGAGCCGCAAATAATGACAAATATCAAAATCTTCTGAATGCATGTAGGATAAACTGTGACCAGTATATAAGAAGTAAAAATGATAAGAAAACAAAAACCACAAATTAAAATGTATATACAAAAATAAAGGAAACAAGTTGGGAATGAAAACTGTTAACAACGAGTACAAAAGTGACAGGTGTGTGTCACGGAAAAAAGCAAAATGCATATGGGCAAAGCTGCTAAATAAAAACAGCATGAAAACTATATACACGACTCTGCAAGAAACAGCGGTCATAATCTATAATGAGTGACGAAAGGAGAGATAAGGATTTATTTATTGAGTGTAATTTTTAATTTAATATTGATAGTGAGTCTGTAATCAAATCAATTATTTTGAACATGTTGTGACAAAAGGTACACAGTGAGTTCACTAATACTGGTTGTCGGATGTTTCAGCTTCAGGGTCAGATGATGTCCACTGAGGTGGAGCAAGTTCGTGTAGATCTTTAATACAGCGAATTAGATATTTATGACCTTTGTCATACAGTTTGGTAAAGATTCTGCCATCACTGGTCCAGAAAGAATGAACTCTTTCAGCTTTTTTAGCACTCGCTAGTTCCTCCAATATACCCTGTCTGTATTTGGTCAGGTCTTCTGTAATGAAGATGCCGGATTTCTTGAGATTTCGTTTAGCCAAATAGATTTTGTTTTTAATCTTCCAGTTTTTGAAACGGCAGATGATTTGGATGTTACCATCTTTGTTTGGTTTCCCTATTGGGTGTGATCTGAAGATATCATCATCGTTGAGTTCAATTGCTAGACGTTGTTTACAGATGTCGATAACGGTTTTATCCGTGTCCGACCCTTCTCCTGGTACAGGACAGTTGTGAAATCTCAGTGAATTTCTCCTACCATATTGTTCGAGATCATCAACTGTGTCCTCTAGGTTCCATATTTGACACTGCAATTCTGAGTTGTGTTTCTCAAAACCTTTAATTCTTGATGATAGATCTTCAATCTCTTTGTTTTGTTTAGATATTGTTTCTGCCTGGTTTTTGATTATGACAGTTAAAGAACTGAAGACTTCCTGTACAGCTTGTTCTATAGATGGTTTAATTGACTCTGCAATTACTGGTACTAGCTGAGTCATAAAACTTTGGCTTTTTATGGAGCTAAATATCAGTTCGGGGAGACTAAATGTTTGACCCTTGGTTTGAATGAATGGTGGTTGACCTTCATTAGAACTGATTTGCTCACACTGTGAAGAACCCGACATAATAGATGCACCATTTGTAGTATTTTGAGTGGATTGAGTAGATTGGTCGTCTACAGAAGTGTTAACACTTGACCCGTCCATTTTTTCAAGATCAATATTTAAATCAGATTGATCACAGAGATCCTTTAGGTCAGGTAAAGACGACGACCTAAATCTTCTTCGAGAAGTTTTCTTTAAACTATCTGTAGGACTTGTATGTTTACGTTTGGTACCCACTGTTTTAGTTTTCACTGACTTGGATTGTTTTGTTGACATTGAGTAGTTCTCATATACGACTGTCTACACAAAGGATTTGTAAAAATCACACAGACCAGACTAAATAGTAAATTATTTGGCTTAAAGAGGGTTCTAAGTCATAGTTTTATATAAATGTAGCGTGGTTATAAATTTACACTCACATAATCACACAGAAATGCAACTTCATTCCCTTTCACTCTCCCGAGTCGCGACTACCCTCCTGCCACTAGCGCCATCTTGGTATATCCTCAGACTTCTTGCGCTTCATTTCTACTTAATATTACCTGTTATTTTGTTTTATTTTTTTTTTATGTTTTTCCCTATCAGGACAAATAAAAAGGCACTTAAATGCTTAAATAATACATGAATAATATTACTTTCATATATTCTGGGAGTATATATATTTCCACTGACAATGTAAGTTTCAGTCAGATTAGTTTTGACAACGGGGTAGACGTAATAGAATTGAAGTCAGTCTTAACTGATAAGGAGGACGGTTTAACCTTGCTGTACATGTAGATGGAGATTGATCCTAATTTATTTCATGGATCTCAGTTTAATGGAAGAAAAAGTGAGCAAGCTCTCATACCCCACGCTCTCCCCCCCCCCCCCCCCAAATTGCTAGTAACTAGAAGTGCTGAAATTGCCGGGGGAAAAAATCAAAGAATCCCAATTTTCTGGTTATAGGAACATCTAAACATTGTGTCCTAAATCTCTGCAAAGTTTGACGAAAACGAAGTGAAAGAGATGTACGGCATTCGTCAGCGATAAAGATTTATGATGAAATTAAAAATAATGGCTAAAAATATGGACTAATTGAATGAGTTTGCACGAGAAGAGAGGAAAATGGGGGGGGGGGCGAATTTACCTAACATATGGTGCATCCGTGAACCCATTGATTTACTTTTTTTGAAGGAGACACAATAAAAGCAGGGAAAGCAAACAGGTTTCCAGGAATTTATCCAACATAAGATTATGGCACGCCAAATTCTCAAAAATGAGCTAAACATAGTTTCACAGTCGATAAACTAGGTTTAGCGGTTGTTAACTTTAGTTTACGGACTGTAAACTATAGTTAACAATGTTAATCTATATTTTACATCTGTAAACCAAAGTTAACACGATAATTATCTATGTTTCAGAACCGTAAACTATACTTAACACTGAAAACAATCATATGCAATTGCAAAACATAGATTATCTGATAAATACAGATTCACGATTTGTAAACTATGGTTTACAACTCTTAACTATAGTTAACGATCTGATAAATATAGTTTCACGATTTGTGAAACTATGATTAACAAAATAACAACTCTTAACTTAACTCTGAACTTAAATTATATTTTACAGACGTGAATCTATGATTATCAACAAAATCTATTGTTAACGTTTTATTTCAGACATATAAACTTAGATTAGCATTCGTCAATGATAGTTAACAATCGTTAAACATAGTTTTACAGATGAAAACTATAGTTAACGAATTGTTAACAATAGTTAACGGTTTGTAAACTATAGTTTACAGTGGATAAACTTAGTTTATCAACTGTGAAACTATGTTAACTTAGCTCATTTTTGTGAATTTGGCGTGCCATACATAACTTTGATTTTTCGTTTTCGTTTGGATCGAAATATAACGTGTAGATTCTCTGTGGAATATTTTTTTTAAGAGTGATCGAGAAATTTTTACATTATATATTGCTAGGGAGAAATTTCTCCGAAAATTTCTCCGAAATTCATAATAGGAAGAACCAGAAGTCTCTGTCGAGACTGAAGCTCTACTGGTTTTTACATATAGCAAAGGAAGAGAAAAGTAGCAGTTGGGAATTAAAACTTTACAACAGCAATAAATAGAATACTGATCCTTAATTAAGTCTGTTTATGTTCTTAGTGTAGTCTACTTGTGTGCCAAGTCATATTATAATCAGACTTAAACTGTATTTGGGTTAGCATTTTGATAGTATTTTACAGAAATTTCTATTTTTAGTACCCAACGCAATAATGTTCATCGAAATGAAAAAATGATAAATAGAATTGTGTATCTTAGTGTAGTCTACTTCTGCGCAAAATTATATTGAAATCAGAACAAAACTGTAGGAGGAGTAGCATTTTGAAACAATTTCACAGAAATTTCTATTTTTAGTAACCACGGCAACACCGTTCATCCAAATCAAAAACCGATAAACAGAATTATGTATCTTAGTGTAGTCTACTTGTGTGCCAAGTTATAAGGAGTAGCATTTTGAAAAATTGTTTACAGACAGACAGACGGACGGAGGCCGGACGCATTACTATCACATAAGCTTTTCTGGTCTCTGACCAGTAGAGCTAAAAATAGCATTTAATATCTGTACGTGCTTTTGATAAACTGAAACAGATTTAGATAAAGAATAGTTGGCTAATGCAACAGTATCGGAAAGTAGCTCCGCCCACTATAGTCCCCTTCAGAACAGCAAACTTCAAAGAAAAACACCGCTATCGTGTCATTAAATGAAATAATAATCAAACTGAATTTTTCAAAAATTTATTGTTCAAAACTTTTATACTGTTAATACATAATTATGGTACAGGAAAGGGTCTTTAATTAACTAAGCTTTAAACTGAATAATTTATTGACAGCAAATTACCAAAATTTGTTATATTGATTTGATACCTATATTTATCCATCATCGTATGAAATTTAACATTTTATTCATTTTGGTTGAATAATCAGCCTACGGTTCATAAACTGAGAAATGCAAGGTTGCTGTTATTTGTTTGGTGTAGACTGCCCTTTGTCTTGAAAAGTCCGGTAGGTGGCGACATCTCTATCCTCTGTTTGTAGAGGATTGTAATGTTTTTGTTTATGTATGAAAATATGTTATTGTTATAAATGAAACAGAGATAGGGATTTTGTTTATCTGATAAGCCCTAACCATGGTACCTGATTAGTGCCCTTATCTTGGAAGTCTAATTAGTGTCCTAATTATGGCGCTTATCAGATGCCCTAATTGTATCAAGTGTCTTGACACCTAACGATGGTGCAGAGACCCTAATACTTGGAGCCGATTGCCCTAACAGGTGCCCTAACGATGGAGCTTAATGCCCTAACTAGAACTAGGTGCCCTAAATCACGTTAGGTGTCAGACAGGGTATATAAGGAGAGAGAGTTAGTGAGTTGATATACATAGCTTGGAATTGATTTGTAAAACTACTCTTGGATATTGTTAATACACTCATTGAAACAAACTTTGTCGTTGTTCTGATGTTAGATCTATAAAGATCTAGAGTTCCTATCTTCTACACGGGATCCACAATATTTTGTGACGCGGGTAAAAACAAACAGCCCATAGAGAAAAACGTTACAATTGGTGGCAGCGGTGGGATCCATAGAAATTATTCTACGTGTAACACAGGAACGAGACAACACAAAGTTTGAAATGGAGACACCCATCGTACGGAGGAGAATTACGCCTAGAAAGGTAGGACAGTACTTCGCCAGTCCAGCTCCTCTGAATGACTCTGGAATAGAGGTCGATACGGGGTGTAGAACAAGTTTGCAGCCCACAAGTCGAGTAATGCCAGACAGTCCTAACTTTCAGGAGTTCGGGCAAAGTTCAAAACGAGTACAATCCAAGGCCAAGCTTAAAGAAAATCCTATTTATTTGGGTACTCTTTGCTTTGATGGGATGCTCCCTGATGGTGATGACCTGGATCTATTTTCCAGAAAACGAGATCGTGCAGGAATCTCAAGAAAATGCAGTAATTTCTCTAGTATCGATAACGAGCATGTTATTGCTTGTTACGGTAATCAGAGTAACATGGAGGTATGGAGGATCCGGTCTGCCAAATGCCAGTAAGGAAAGGGAAATTTCTTTGATACCCAGTGATACACCCTTTACTGATGGTAGTGCACCTAACGCCCTAAAGGTACCTATCAAGAACCTAAAGATTTTGGGCCATCTGGATGCACTATCCCTTATTTGGGTTATCAGTCTCCTCATGGAATGGGGTACAATTTTGAATATCCCATGGCAGAAGGGACATCTAGAAATAGTCTTATGACACCAAATGCTGGTCAACGAACCAATGAATATCCAGTAAGGAGGACGTTTCCTGGGGTCAACAATGATGTGTTGGATGATTTTTTGCAGTATTTTGAAAATATTGCAGAACTAAACTCATGGAAACCCGAGAAATCCCGCAGAGTGTTGTTAAGCACTTTGCGAGGACAAGCTGAGAGCTACGCATATGGAATGCCTGTGGCTGTACAGAGAGACTATGAGGAACTAAAGGAGAAAATAAATCAAAGATTCGGACATTCTGCGATGAAAGTAAGATATATTGTAGATGTCAAATTAAGGAGAAGACAACCTGGTGAGTCCCTGCGAGATTTTGGACAGGCCATCGAAGATCTGTATTGAAGGGCTTATCCAGGAAATCAAGATTTAGTGGAAGAAAAAGCTATACAGTCCTTTTTAGATAAGTGTGGACAATCTGAGGAATTTCGACTTGCAGTGAAACGGACCAGAACCAGGACACTTCAAGAAGCAGTTCTTAATGCGATGCAAGAAGAATGCTTACGAATTGGGAAAAAAGAATTGATAAAGGAAACCAAACCAGGCTATATGCCTGTGAAGATTGAAGATGGGGAATTGAATGGTGAAATAGCAGCTGCGGATACTGCCAAACCTCCAAGCGCGGGTGACGGATTCAACAGTACCTATAAAAATATGAGAATTTCCCCAAGTACACGTACCGGTGCAGGACCAGGGAGGAGGGGACGCCCATACAACCCATGGAACCAGAGAGAAAGAGGAGGATTTCAACCAAGTGACAGTTCTCGAGACCAAAATTGTTTTGAAAAGAGAACTGCAAGTACTTATATTAACTAAGATGACTGATGCCGCAGGCCAGGTGTCAGTCAGCTTTATACGGCCTAAAACCAAGAGAAGAAAAGCTACCAGTGTGATGAACTTTTGATTTAATCTAATGACATTTTTATTTGATATAATTTTGTTGTTTTACTTTTTGTCGTTTTATTGATTGTTTGGCTTTTGTGTATTGGGCAATTTTTTTTTTATTTGCATAATGTGATTTTACGTATAATTCATGTTCATGTTTTAAATATTGATGACAATGGAAGTCATGTTTCAAAAGGAGGGACCAATGTAATGTTTTTGTTTATGTATGAAAATATGTTATTGTTATAAATGAAACAGAGATAGGGATTTTGTTTATCTGATAAGCCCTAACCATGGTACCTGATTAGTGCCCTTATCTTGGAAGTCTAATTAGTGTCCTAATTATGGCGCTTATCAGATGCCCTAATTGTATCAAGTGTCTTGACACCTAACGATGGTGCAGAGGCCCTAATACTTGGAGCCGATTGCCCTAATAGGTGCCCTAATGATGGAGCCGATTGCCCTAACAGGGTGCCCTAATGATGCAGCCTAACGCCCTAACAGGTGCCCTAACGATGGAGCCTAACGCCCTAACTAGGTGCCCTAAATCATGTTAGGTGTCAGACAGGGTATATAAGGAGAGAGAGTTAGTGAGTTGATATACATAGCTTGGAATTGATTTGTAAAACTACTCTTGGATATTGTTAATACACTCGTTGAAACAAACTTTGTCGTTGTTCTGATGTTAGATCTATAAAGATCTAGAGTTCCTATCTTCTACACGGGATCCAAAATATTTTGTGACGCGGGTAAAAACAAACACCCCATAGAGAAAAACGTTACAGGATAAAATCTATCCTCCAAAAACAGAGGCCGCCTAGACCTGTTAGACTTTCACTGAACATTTTCTGTAGTAAAACACAACACAAATTTGGGGCTTTCTTCTTTCTCTTTCTTTTTTAGCAAATCCAAAGGGGTGGTTGCAACCCCCGTACCCCCCCCCCTTCTTGATCCGCCACTGGGAAGTATATATGTCCCCGTTTCTAACCGTCGATTGCCATATTAGAAAGTTTCAAAAGCGATGTTTTCCACTGACACCTCCCCCCTTAAAAACGATCTCGAAATATGAATTTTCTTTCAGAGTTGACGACGTCATATGTACAGTTTACAAAACATTGGTACAAATTTCTAAATGAGAGAAGTTAAAGATTTTATATTTTACATGCACATTAAAAGGGCCTGGACACAGTTTCAGCTGATTTTTTAAAATCCCAATTTTAATGTTTACAATTCCCACACAAGGCATCATCTATTGATTCGCAAAAATTTGAACATCATTTTTTTGATTAACAAACAAGATACTAGTACAGAACTTAAAGTTCTTCATAACGTAAACAAGGCCTGTGCCTTGTTTTTGTTTACATATAAAAATTATCATAATTATAACAAAATGAAGTTCAGCAACTCAATAGTAATCGTCAAATCGTATTTAGAATTAATTTTTATTTGAAATTATCTACTTTCAAAGAACATATTTTAGTATATTAACCTGTGTAAACAAAAACATGACACTAGCCTTGTTAACATAACAAAGGTTTGGAGCTCAAAATCTGTCTTGTATCTGGACAACTAGTGTTTAAATTTTTGATGATCATTAGAAAGACCCTAGTTAAATATTTGTAAAAATGGAAAAATAATTTTTGAAATTTCAGCTGAAACTGTGTCCATGCCCCTTTAATTACCCATGACAACTACCGGTATGAGGTGCCGTTATAGTATTTACTGGCAGAAAGTGATATCACCAATTCAAATAGGTGATACATGTATCACCTATTCAATTTGTAATATGACCTATTGGAATATAATATGTGATATCACCTATTTGAAAAAGTGATAATCCCTAATGGCTATTCGAATAAGTGATATCACCTATTCAAATAGGCGATACCACCCATTAGATATGAATTGGTGATGTCACCTATTCGAATAGGTGAAATCGCTTATTTGAATAGGTGATTTCACTTATTTCAATAGGTGATATCACCTATTCAAATTATTTATGAAATAACAAATGCTCCCAGGGCTATATGTCTAAAAATCTTATTAACTTTCACTTTCGTTTTATGTCTCATTGTTATTGGAGACAGCTTTGCATTTAGTTTTAAGCACCAAAGTAGAATTTATAGTTTGTTTTGCTCACAAATTAATTTATTACACTTATCTATCATATATTATATAAGAAAATTGAAAAATCGTGAAAAACGCACAAATGTGGAAATTTATATTGTCTAGGGAACATTCATTATTTCTTGTTGTAAGAAATAAAAATAGGTGATATAACCTTTTCGAATTAGTGATATCACCAACTTAAATTGAATAGGTTATATCACCTATTCGAAAAGCTTTTATCACTTATTCGAATAGGTGATATATCCTACTTATTTTCAATAGGTGATATCACCTATTCGAATAAGTCATATCACTTTTTGCCAGTAAATACAAAAAAGGCGTCTCATAGACAACACCATGTCATTATTGAATTCATAACCTTTATCTAGAATTTGAAATACTTATTAAAAAGTTTAACTTTTGTTATTTTGCATCAGAAGAAACAGATTTAACACATTTTATGCATAAAATTATCTTTGGCATAATTTTTTGAACTTGAATGCCTTAGATTTTTTGGTATGATGAACAGACAAAACAGGACACTCATAAAGGACGGTTGAAATTAAGGAATCACTGGCTAATTAATATAGTATGTCAGGGACACCGTTGATTTCCCTCACTATCTAAACTAACTAGACAGTGATTCTTTATATTTCCATTTCATTGTGAAATAAAATTGTAGATTAAGATTTTAAAAATGTTGACATAGATTTAAATTAGGACGATTTTCTCCTTAGTTTGGACTTTCAGTAGGGCGTGGCATTCTCGGCGCTACATAATGGCGAATACTAGTAGATTCTCATTGGTTACGAAATTAATAACATCAGGAACTTAAAATTGTTGTAGATAACGATGAGACGACTTATGCCCCACCTCAGTGCCGTGAGAGAACTTTTAATGGGCTAATTACTACACCAGCTGACATTCGGCCGCATTTCTATCATATGTACACTTCAACAGTGAAGGGAACCTGTGTAAATTTCAGAAGCTAATTAGGAAACGTCGAGAATGTCACGCCTTACTGAAAGTCCAAATTAAGCGTGTAATGGTTCTACACGAAGACTCAAATGCCCATTTCAATAGCATCGGCCACTGACGTCAAACATAAAAGGCAGCCGCACCAGATTTATATGCATATTTGGCCTCCTTAGCTTCAGACACAGAGACAGATGCGCACAATATTTACATTCATATTAGGCCTCCTTAGCTCCTGACCTATCGACCTGCCTAATTTACTTTCCGGTTTATCAAGTTATCGAATTATCAAGAAATCAACTCCGCTGACTGTCAAAGAGTTATCACAGAGAAAAAAAAAATAGAAATGAAAATATGTCATTATAAAACATCTCATCCCAACGATTTAAAAAAATTAAGCGGGGTGGGGGCAAAATTTAAATTGCTTTTCTTTATGGTTGTTTCCTTACCTTAATGTATTTCAGAATTCGTTGAGAAATGGCAAAACTCAAGAAAATGAAAATTCCTTGAGATGATGTCAGAATTGTCACAACAAATGAGAAATACGAAATGTGCAAGATACTGTCTATAACCTGCAGTAGCCACACGCCTCCAGTCAGGAAAAACAGCTTCATGAAAACAACAATATCAAAGTAGAAAACCTCCCCGCTGGACTTTTTAATATTCTTTGTCTTCTTGATGCTAATTACAGTGATGACAAACAAGACAGTGTTTATAATACAGGTCAACAGAAGAGGAGCGACGAAGGTGACCAGGTTTGGGATGAAGTGTTCAACAAAACAAACATTAGTACCATACCCCATATTTCCATTTATAAAGTAAGACATTACCGCGTTTGTAGCCACTACAATTAAAGGAACTAAGTAGCAGAATGTCACGTACCGAAGAAATAAATTATGTTGTTTCTTTCTATTTGTATTTGTTATGGCACTAAGAGATTTTAAACTGCTGAACGTTTTGAACATTTGCAGACAGCATACAAAAAGGCAACAACAGAGACACAACCAAAAGTAATGCAATAAAAGCCCAGCGAGCTTGCAGGGTAGGGTTGCTTTCTGCAAGGCATTGGCTATGGTGTATGTAACTTGCATGAAGAACAAGGAGAAGGTGGTACTCATTAGATTCATTCCAGGCAGGGTCCTCAGGTCAGGGATAACCATGTAAAGGAGGAACAGAAGGAATAGCGACAAGATACTGATAGCATTCAGTACAGTGGTCAGAGTGTCCAGCGCCTCCGTGTAAACGCCTACAAGAGAGGCTCTGGACAACATCTCTGCACAGACTCCAACCTTACCATTATAATCAAGCATGTATTCTCCTAGATAAAATACTTCACGTGAATTCATTAAAACTATACGGTAATTTCTCTCGTCAATTTCTACATCTTTTACATCTATCACACGGTGTCGACAGATAAGCAGTTTGCTAACGATGACTGTACCCGCGGGACGGACGATAGTCGCATCTTCGTAATGCTTTTTGAAGGAATGATAATCATTTTCTAGTATGAAATTCGGAGCAGTTAGCATTTTACTTATATTGCAGAAGTCTATCCCTTTTAAAAGAAAGGAGATCTGATGTGGTCCTTTAACTGTATGCTGCACTTGCAACATTTGAGGAATCTTCAGGAGTTCTCTTTCAGCAGCCTCTCTATCGAATCGATTTATGTATACTAAGGAATAATGTAGGAAGACCTGCATTTCGTAGATAAATAATCTATATTGGCGGAGAATCCGCACAGGTACTATCGGTAGGAAATAAACGTCTACGACTCGTGTGTCACTGTTCTCGGTTGAGTTCGTGAAAATTTCAATGATAGACGACCGCACTTTGAGTAAGACGAGTTCTGTGCTGTTTATAGTGGCTGTAACATTGAGGGAGCAAAGAATGTGTAATTCGTACGTTATGTGGTTTGGAAAAGGAATGATCGGTACACAAACTCCGTCCACGTAAATGCGGCCTGGAAAACAACCATATTCCTCTGTGAACTGCAAAAGTGTATTAAAGAGTCAACACAAGGAATCGTTGATTTTTTTGATGTGCTAAAAAAATCAACAGCTTAAAAACTTACGACTTTTCAACTTTATACACTACCATTCCCCACGATAAATTAAAAGTCCAGACTTTTTGATATCATTGACGACTGCTTTTCAATAAAAAATGGAATCCGTAAATTTAACTACCTTGTCATTGGTCATTTGCAAAATTATTTTGTTAAAAACATTATGATTGTACATACAAGTACTCTGACATAAAAAAAGATGCTTGAGTTTCTGATTGACAATATCTATATGGTTTTTGGAGACCAGGTCTTCCAAACAACCAATTGGCCTTCCCACGATTACCAATTGCGCCCGTTATTAGCAGACCTTTTTTGTATTCATATGAAGCAAAATGTGTCCAAAATCTTATACGATGAATTAAGAAAACACTTGATGTGGCCCCGATGTGTTGAATCGACATTAAGATATATCGACGACGTATTGTCAATTAACAATGGCTATTTCCATTCTTATGTCGATACGATATATTCTTGTAAATTAAATTCTGTCAGTCGATGCATCTTGGGGTTGGTGTATGTAGGTGTCAACAGATTGAAGAGTGTATTGAAGTTTAAGACGTGACTTCTCATCTGGCCAGCTTCCTTTTTCAATCTTGTTAGAATTTATTGACCAGGTTATGTACTAGTATGTTGCAGATTACGAGTTCCAAATTCTGAATTCTGAAGATCCTTTTATTTACAGGAATGTATCTATGGGCATTCCTATTTCCCAGAAATCTAAAGTGACTTGTGTTTGATATTTAGAATGAAACATATAGAGATAACGAACACTATTCAAGCTCAAGTCCATAAAACAATACAAAATGGGAGCAGAGCAAACATGGATCCCCAAAACATCAGAGGTGGGAAAAGGTGTCATATGAAAGAGTGAACATCCCCTGCCAACCGGTCACACCCGCCGTGTGCTCCTTGTCATGATCTGGAAAATCCGTCTGGAATTTAGTGACTGCTGATATTCTTAGTTCATTAACTTGTTTATCAATAATTTACCTCGTTTTAGAAATTGTACATACATTGTACTAGTATTACGTGGAACATGCTAAAACGAGGTAAATTATGACAAATGAGTCGATGAAACAAGAATATCAACAGTCTCGTTTAAAGTCACAATTTCGTAAGATCTTTGATCGATACAATGACTTTGTAGGCAAATTGAGTCAGATGCTGACTGACATTTTTCATACTTATTGTTAGTCCATTGTTTACACACTGAATTGAAGATGGATTTTCCCGTTAATTGCCGATGGCCTCTATAGCAAGTCCTCAAGCTCAAGACATGGAGAGAACTAATATATGTCTTTGGCCTGCTATTCAATCCATATTCATATTGTATACTTTTTTGTATATTATGAATAAAACACTTCTTAAACTACAGCAAGTCCTCTGTTTTTGAACTTAATTTGACTACGAAATGTTCATTCTCCTTGATCAATGCATAGCGTGTGACCGATCAATAGGGGATGCTTACTCCTCCTTTGCATTTGATCCCACCTCTGGAATTTCTAGCGGTCAGTGTTTATTTCTTGTTCTCATTATTGTATTGTTTGAATATTTTTTATGAGATTGATTACTGTTTGCTAAGCTTTTAACTTTTTTTCTCAAAAGCAATTAGACCTTGTTATTAAGCTTCATAAAGCATTTAAGCTTTAACTGTTTTGAATACTTGCCACGTGTTTCCTGTCAAATGTGGAGGCCTTTAACGTCATTGTTGGTACAAAGAGGTCTCTCATAAGATTGGAGATTAAAGGAATCTTGAATCCGAATACTGGTTCACAGCTTTCTGGAGAAGGGAAGTGAAGTGTTATATTTTCTTTTGCACAATAAGAACAAAATACATTTCTATAAGGATACGCATGCGGGTGGTGTCGCATATCCGGTAAAGACAAACAAGCATTTTTGTACATGATCTGCTGGATATTTGATTCATCACAAACTGCTAATTGGTCCATAACTTCCAATCTTTCAGGGGAATTGCAAATTCGACAAATTTCATTTTTATACTTTCCGACTGGAACAAAAGCTTGCCAACTTGTATTTGTACACGCCCAGTTTTCAATCTGATCGACCTCGGTGGAATGGACTGCATGTTTACATGTTGATATGGATCCAATTGGCGGGCTTGTTTGACACAAAATGATGTCGTTGACATCATACAAAATACCACAATTGTTTCGGATAGCCTCCACTAGAACTTGATTAAATCTCATGAAGAACTCATACTGGAGTTGATTGTCACAGACGATATTGATGTTCACAATCGTGTACGGCTCAGATACAAGAGAAGAATTTGAAATGGTGTAATTAGTGTTGCAAAGGAAACAGAACACGTTTTTGTATGTAATGTTATTTGATACAACAGGAAAGTCAAAATCACCAAAGTTGTTTTCGCAAAGATGTACCACCTTTAGTTGCTCCATGGGTTTTTCCATTCTGTTTATCACACCGTAGCATGTTGCTACAACTTGTATTTTTTGTTCAATAAAGAGTTTTTGATCAGGGAATGTAGCTATGGCATTAGTGATGCATTTTACTGGATACAGTAATGCAGTATCCATACAGCAGGTACACGGAGCATGGAACAGGCATGAAGGGGAACATTCGCAGTTTTTCCCGGTACTGTTCCGGATGATACTTGGTATAATGTCTCGGTTACAAATACGATGTGGATACACTGCCGCCAATTTCTCGAAAAGTGATTTCAAATGAGCTCTCCTGTACTTTATTGAACCCTCTATTGTTTCTGTTTTGGTGCTCCAGATTTTGTTGAGAAGTGATACATCATTGTACTTGATTGCATGAAAGAATAAAATATGTCTATTTTTACCCTCAATGTTTTGAGCTTCAGAAACGAAACTGGAAAGCTCAAGAAATGAATATCCATTGCTCTTCTTATTGTGGTAATAATTTTCTGGAATATTACACAGAAAACAATAGTAATTTTTATATGGATACGTTAGTTCTGATACAGGATTTTCCTTACACAAAATCCGAGTGGTATTTTCCGCCAACGTGGGACAGGAATTAATTAAATGTGCTTTGGCTTTCCTTTTTAATTTACAAATGTAGCAAAATATGTTTTTGTAAAGTCGAAATTTGTTCACATAAGCTGAAGAACACGCAGCCCGGAGATCATCATCGGGACAAGGCTCTGTGAAATACTCATTGCCAGAATCATACGGATAAACTGAGGTAACTATATTACGAAGTCTTTCAGGAGGGGCAAAAACAATTATGTTATTGAAGAACTTAGCTAGCTTCGACAGTAGATCATTTGAACTTATAAAATATATGTAATTAACAGTCCCGCCCATGGATATATCCCACTGTTCTGTGTCGTCTTTACTTTCTGCATTACACAATGCACAATGAATATTGTAATATGTGTAATTAGTAACAAGTGAAGTCACGAAGATTCTGTCCTCTAAGCTATAAGGTGGACTATGACAAAGTGACACTTCGACATCTGCAGCGGAATCGGGACAATAATCAATCACCGGGTATTTTGGAAATCTCCCTCGTTCTACAGTGAAAGACTGTTGAAAAAAGGGATAACGATGTCTTGTGATTTTTCTTTCGAAAAATTTGTCGGGACAACATGTCTTCTGATAATCGCAGTCATCTTCACATGAACATGACGGACAACGAGTCTGGGCAGAATTTCTCGTGTGTTTCCTATTTCCTTGCCAATATCTGCAAGTTCTTTCTTCCCCACAAGAATTAATATAAATACCCATTAATCTTGTCAGGTTTAGTTTACCGCATATGCAAACTGACGTACAAAATATAAGAATCTCGTACAAAATGAATAAATTCATCGTTCCAAGTGCACGTTCAAGTATCGAGTAAAATAACGTAATCTGAAAAAGAAAAAAAAATAAATCACAATTTTAAATACCGGTATATAAGGTAGTTTATCACGAACAAGCTACGAAATCTGAGAATATATGTAGTATTCTGCCAAACTGCCAAGATACCGGTATCTTACAGTTAAGAAATTTGAGAAAAATTTGGTATACACTTTTTAAATTAAAAATTATCTGTCACATTTATATTTATGTACTTTATATAAAGTATCATTTGCTAACATGTGTTCATTTCATTTGCATTAATTTTACATACTGAATTGATCATTCTGTACATAGAAAAACTAAATTTATAAACTCTTTCCATATCGAACTTCACGTATAAGCAACTTAGAAGCAAGAACGCGCCACATTCCACTCTGATATATACTGAGTGCTGGTTTCAAAATATTCCTTACATCATAATCAGATAAATTAGACACATTTTTCCAAGTTTTCACAAAATATTACAGGGAATTACATGTAGTGGCCTTTAGCAAAACATGACGGTGGGTTTATGACAAGTTGATACGAGAATTGTACTTTACTTGAACGTTCTGACATAGTGACGAATGAAGATAAGACAGACTTCTGTTATAATTCTTATTTTTAAAAGGCAAAAAACCCACGGGCCTTATAGGTCACCTGAGCATCATGTAACAACTTCCAACAATTGAATTTGGTTCGTGTTTTAAACCAGAGCCCCTGAAATTAACAATTTTGAAAGAGGCACCATTGCTCATCATAACTATACACTTGCATGTTACTTAACACTCAGAGGTAGGTCAGAGTAACAAAAAGAAAATGCATTTTTCAGTGTTATTTAAATTTCATAACCAGTTGTGCACCCCATCTCACAGGAACCATTGTCCCTGGGGGCCATATATTTCAAACTTTTGGAAATTTTATGTGATTGCCACTTTTCCTAAGTATTAAGAATAAAAGTAAAATTTGTGAAAGTGCAAGGATGTGTCAATCAAACCCGTCTAAAAAATTGAAGTTTTAATAACTTTTAGATGAAACAAAATTTTTTAATATGCTATATTTTTGTGTGAAATGCTTTTAAAATATATGTCGTAATATTAAACAAAAAATATTAATTCCAAATCATTGTCCATGCACCTTTAAATAAATTGACTCACTTATGGCACTGTGCTGTACAAATAACCCGAGATTTTTTGTGAAACCTTGCTTACCTTTGGATTCTAATAGCCCTTTCCAAATATTTTAGAAGTCAAGCTTTGGATCTGTACAAATTTTAAGTTTTGAAATATACGGCTTACTGCTGTTCTTTTGCATTATTTTTGTCTCGAATGACCTGGAAGCGTAAAATCTGACTGTCTTTGAAAAAAATATTATCGATGAAAATAAATTACCATACCTAATTAATAACTTTAACCCCGTATGAATTTCACAGGAATTCCTTAAGAGTGGATTCTTTACATTTTCTCATATTTCTTGTATTAAAGAATTAATGAAATTAAGGTAGGATTCTTCTCATTTTCTCATATTTCTTGTATTAAAAAAATTAATGAAATTAAGGTAGGATTCTTCTCATATTTCTTGTATTCAAAAATTAATGAAATTTTCACAGAATACAGAAAATGTCACTATGTGATGATATCAGTGAGATAAAATTTGTTATATATTAGAGGTAAACTCTTTCCTGGACATTAAGAATAAAAAAGTAATTGTGTTGAGGAAAGAAAAATATGGCTAAATACATTCAATAGATATGATTTCAGACATGTAGGTATTTTTACGTTAAATACCACAACATGATCAATTCCCAGGTTACTTGATGTACACTTTAAAACGGGGCCAACTGGGGTTTTATTGTGCGAAAACTACAATAGCGAAACTCTTTAACTGGATAACATATGTCATTTACATAACTTCAGTGTACATGCCAAGTTTGGGGAAAATTTACCATCCAGGAATTCTTAAGAGATCGTATCAAAATAAATATACACTTACGATAGGATTATATAGGAAACGTGCCAATTTTCCGCACTGTAAAGCAAATTATACAAATACTACAATAGACTTTTTGCTCAAATTATAACATATGATGAGTAAATACTCTACTGTACATTAAAAACTCAAAATTTTACCGCCTTATTTCCAGAGGGGTCATCTCAAAATGCGAAAAATTAATGTTTTTTCCTGTTTTTATGGAGTACTACAAAATAAATGTATGACAGATATAAAGGATAAGTACATTGTACTAAAAATAATATAAATGATCAAGAGATTGTCAAATTTCAGATTTAAATTTCAAGAGTATAATACTTTTTTTTCTTTTATAACAATTCATTTTACCCATCTTAAAGAGATGTAGTTTAAAAAAACGTGAAAAAAAACACTATGACGACGTCAATCTACCTATCAGCTGAAAAATTGTTTGAAAATCAGTTATGAAAAATTATGATTAAATTTTTCAACCAGTTATTTCTTAATTTTGTTAAATTGTGTTAATTAAGTGAAAAAAAAGTTAAATACGCTTCATTTTACTATGATGTGCGAAGTATTGCGCAATGGAAACCCCAGTCGTCCCCCCTTGACGTCAAGAATCTAGTAAATGTCTTTAGCACTGGCGGATTTAGAGGTGGACCCATGTCCCCCCCCCCTCTTTGAGTCCAAAAAAATACATAATATTTGATAAATCAATGTTATTTTTTGTGTGGCTTTGGGCCCCCACCCTGACCTCAAAGCGGTCGCCCCTTTTTTTCAAAATTTCTGGATCCGCCACTGTTTAGACTAACTTTTTGGTGCTAGATCCATTATGAGGTAATAATGACTTTCAACTTTCTTTTTCCCGTACTTGACGGCTCTAATAGAATTAATTATAATCGAAAATAAAGTATTTTCATTGAATTCAAATTGAAATTACATGAAAAAAAGTCCCGATACCTATATCAAATTTAACATTATTTCAAAGAAGAGGCCATGAAAAAGAATATACAAATTACCTTTTTCTGAAAGACTGTAGGCAATCTGGATACATTTTCTTGTTCATTGGAAATGACAGCTTAAATTAGATTTAACATTTTATTTCAAAGAACATTTTGGAAACACCATTTGAAAAGATCGCCTTACAAATTATGAAAAATAAATTGTGACGTTGTGAAAAGACAATATGTAGGCAATCGAAAAATGGTTGATACATTTTCTGTAAAATTTAACATTGGAAATTCCGACAGCTTAAAATAATGATTTTAAAGACAATGGATTTTCCAGACGTTCAATCATGCATAAAGAAGATAGGGAAACAAGGCGGGCAGAATGCCTATAGCGTCAGATATTAATAAACCATATTCAATATGTGAATTGAGTATTTCAATTAACTTCTCATTATTAAAATTTATGAAATTATGAGAAAAAAAAAACTTTTTTGAGAGAAAAAAAATCTCAAAAAAAAATTTTTTCATAAAAATATAAGATGATATTCATGGAATTCGAACCCTATCAATAAAAGTCCGACGTATGACTCAAATAAATATAAATACTCATTAATCTTGTCAGGTTTAGTTTTACACCGTATGTGCAAGACGTACAAAATAAAAGAATGTCGTACAAAATGAATAAATTCATCGTTCCTAGTGCACGTTCATGTTCACGTGCATGTGAATTTTTAATACCGGTATATAAAGTAGGTCATCACATTTACGGAATCTGAGAATATATGCAGTATTCTTCCAAACTGCCAAGATACCGGTATCATACAGTTAAGGAATTTGAGAAAAATTTGGTATAAACTTTTTAAATTCAAAATGATCTGTTACATACATATTCAATACGTCTTTTCAGGCACGTAGCAACAGGGAAGACCAGGGTCAGGGGGGAGGTGTCCCCCCACTTTTTGTTTCAAACTTTACTTTTACTATTGAAATGTGCATGTGGTTGCCCCCCCCCCCTCACTTTGCTAAAGCAAAGTGATATATTAAGGGTAATGTAGTAATTGTATGAAGAAAATGTGATACTGAAAGAATTTTTTGTTGAAAAAAGTTGGCCTCTACCCCCACCCCCGACCACTACCACCACCAAATAGTATTTTCGAATTTGGGCAAATTTCCTTTTTTTTTTTTTTGCTATATGCTTTTTGTCAACTTTTTTCCTCTGGCTCCCCCCCTTCCCACTTTTAAAAACGATGTTACGTCACTGCTTTTAATTACTTGAAGCATTTCAAATGGTATAACACTCAATCTTTAAAAAATCCTTCAAAATATAGGCTAGAAATAAAAAAAAGATTTTTAAGGACTATTTCTTCATATGGAAGGATTTTTCAGCTTGCCCCATACCACATTGAGTACCACATTGTGGTGGTGACGGGTGAACAGGGGATGATTACTCCGCCATGGCACCTGATCCCACCAATGTTTTTAAAGGTCCATGTTTGCTTTGCTTCCGATATATAATGCTTCAAAGGACATTGGGTTTTTCAATACTGTTCGTTATCTCCTTATATCATTGAAAGAAATCCACAAAATGTACTATTTGCAGGAGAATTATCAATATTCCAGTATTATATCATGCCCTGCAAAGAAATATTACAAAATACAATGTTGATATTTTAAAAACAAGTATTACACATTATTTACAACACACTGCCAAAAATTATAGATATCACCTTACCTTTTGAACAGATATCTTAATTCTACAGTATCATTTGCTAACATACAGGTGACTCTCGATGGCTCGAACTCCGATCTCTCGAAGTTCTCGATCTCTCGAAGTAAACCTCCGGTCCCGATTTTTTCTTCTATATAACTAAGCAAATTTACTCCTGATCTCTCGAACTTCTATCTCTCGAAGTTCTCTATCTCTCGAACAAAAACCTGGGTCCCATTACACATATTTCATTGCTATCTCTCTGATTGCGCGTGTATAAACACCGATTTAATTGAGCCTGGACTTACCTGGAAAAACATTGAACGTCTGGGGCTGGCATGGAGGTGTTAATTGGGTGTTTACATAGATGACACTACAGCTGTGGGTCGTTCGTGTGTTGGTATAATTAATTTGTTATTATTAATAAATTATAAACGATATTTTAAAACCAAGTATAGAAAATAAATTTATAGACAGTAATTATTTACAATATGGCAAAACACTTTCTCTAAGCCAAAAATTATAGATTTCACCTTATCAAAACAAATAAATATTGAAACTTCAGGAGTATTTAGATCATTGTTGTCTGATATCAATATCTAAAATACGATTGAAAAGTGCAGTAACTTTTTATTTACATATACTTTTGCTAACATATGAACTGAAAATTCGGATTTCATGAAGTACTTTGTGTTCTTCAGTTTGAGACTCTTTGTGTTCACTTTTTGTGCGGTCCCTTGAACTTTGCACCTGTATTAGTTGCATTTACATATTTAATTGATCATTCGGTTACATGGAAAAACTAAATTTATAAACTCTTTCCATATCTAACTTAACGTATAAGCAAGAAAGCGTCACATTCCACACTGATATACATGTATACCGAGTGATGGGTTTAATATTCCTTATACATATAATCAGATAAATTAGACACATTTTTCCAAGTTTAACAAAATATTACACAGATTTAGTAGGCATTAGCAAAACATGACGGTTAGTTTATGACAAGTCGATACGAGAAACGTACTTTACTTGTGCTTTCTGACAAAGTGACGAACGAAGAAAATACAAATATTTGTTATAATTCTGATTAAAAAAAACAATAGGCCCACGGGTCTTATAGGTCACCTGACCCTCGTGTAACAACTTTCCAACAATTAAATTTGGTTCATGTTTTAAACCAGAGCCCGTGAAATTCACAATTTTGAAAGAGACACCATGGCTTATAATAACTGTACACTTGTATGTTGCTTAACACCCAGAGGTAGATCAGAGTAACAAGGAGAAAATGCATTTTCAGTGTTATTTCCACTTTATAACCAGTTGTGCACCCCATACAATTGTCCCTGGGGCCACATATGTCAAAATTTTGGAAATTTTATAAATTTTATTTCATCATAAATGGTTTATTAATACCAATGAGCAGATTTCAAAGCAGTATTTTTTTTCCGGATATTTAACCCCACCCCCAGTACCCCTGACCCAGGGGCCCTGAAATTAATCATTTTGGAAGAGGCATCGTTCTTCATATTACAATTGTTATTAGATCTTTGGCAAAATACCCAGGAGCAAAGGAAGAGATTTTCAAGGAATTTATGCATTTTCACTTTATAATCATCAAAGCCCCGCCCTAACACCATAACCCCTGACCCATGAAACCACAAATTTGAAAGAGGCTTCCTTCATCAGCATATCTATGAACAAAGTTCATTGGTTTAATACCTAGGAGCAGAGAAGAAGATTTTCAAAGAAATAATGCATTTTCACTATATAATCTATATAGCCCAGCCCTAAAACCCCTGACCCTGAGGCCATGAAATTCACAATTTTGGAAGAGGCAGCCTTATTCAACATAACTAATATGTACTTTCTTAGTTGATATACCCAGGAACAGAGAAGAAGATTTTCAAAGAAATACATGCGATGCATTTTCACTATATACTCTAGCTTTTTGCCAAAATTGGTTGCAGTTGGTTGATTGGTTGCAGAGAAGAAGCTGAAAATGTTCATATATTAACATGATTAACGCATAACGCCCGACGACGGACGAAAAACCGATAGCAATAGGTTTACTTTGGTGACCTAATAAAAAGTTCATCACACATTGGAGAGGGGAAGGGGTTGGTTCCTCACAAGTTGTTTGTTTTTCCTCTTATAATCGCTTTTTTTTGAAAGTGTTTTTAAGTTTCTTTTCTTCAAGTTCTGAATGAAGATGAGAGTACTGCGCGGAACGCAAGGGTCCAAATTTTTAGGCATTGATTAAACCGTTAACGGCAGTGAAAAAACTTTATGCTAGCCTTCCAGGAAGATGCAGAGAAGTGCTGATTCAGAAAGGCGACATCTCAAAATATTAGACTGATAAGAGTTCATTTAAAAGGCTGGCAAGGAATTCAGGTAAGTTGGTTTTATATGAATTAAATGGCAGCCATTAAAAAAATTGACTCATTTATAGCACTATGCTGTACATATAATTCGAGATTTTTCGTAAAACCATGCTTACCTCTGGATTCTACCAGCTTATTCCAAGTATTTTAGAAGTCAAGCTTTCGATCTGTACAAATCTTATGCTTAGAAATATCCAGCTTTGCATTATTTTTGTCACGAATGACCGGGATACGTAAATAGCTGACTGTCTTTGAAAAAAATATAATCGATGAAAATGAATTACGATACCTGTTTAATAAACTGTAACTCCGTATGAATTTCACAAATTTATCATTTTCACGATATTTGCTTCTAAACCCCCTTTCTCGTGTCTTTGTACATGCCGTCTAAGCCAAATTCTCTTAAGGTAGAACCTATGTCGGAAAAGTCTTTGTCACAAGATTTTCAAACTGTTCAAAATGATAATTTGTATTCGCTTATTAATCAGTTAAAAGAACATTATATGTTTCCCTGTCATTAAATGTAGTACAGTGCAACTTGGAATGATAATTAAATACTACGACTAAACATTTTCAGTCATTTTTAGGGGTACTTGTCATGAAGAGAATAAAATATCTTTAAACATCGTCATTTATAGACTTTATTAACTGAACAGTACTAAGCAATATTTTTCAAGAATACATCTTTCTAATTCAATTATTGATATAAAAGATAAGTCCACATTAAAAAGATAAAAGAAACCAAAGACATGTTCTCCATATATAGTTGTGTAGATAAATTATCGTAGAAAAAAAATGCTAATAAACAGTTTGCAAGTGCTTTTCCTCTGAAAGTGTAAATGAGTGCTTTTCTGAGGAGGGGGGTACTGAGTGTTAATCGGAGTTAGATACATTGTGTTTTTATTGTACTATGGGTTAAAAATTTATTTCTGAAACAAGTGCCTGTTTAAAATATGATTTTTCATCTTGTTTATCAACACATTTTCCCCCGAAACTCCTTATTTGACCTACAGCATTAGCATTACATAATAAAAAAATTTTACTTTTGTTAGTGTTAACGTGTTTCTTTTCATTTTTTTTTTAGTTAAGGTCAAGATCTATTAAATGAAAGGTGCCAACAGAGTAGAGAGTTTATCAAAGAACTGCCAACGATGGTATTGTTCGCCCGCCTACCTCTAAGTCAATTTTCAAAAGTTAACATATTTGAATGATTTTTTAAAATATTTTTATAGATATTTATATGAATTTTCATAAAATATTACTTATTTGGGAAAACAAAGAAGGGTAACCCTATAATTTTGGTAAAACCTGTGTTTTTCACTATGGAATTCAACGGAAAAAACGGAATTTTTTTAACCCCCCCCCCCCGTGAAACAAAAATTCCTTTTTACAGGTAATATGGACTGTCATTTCACAAATTTGTACCAAATCTTGTGTTTCACCGGGGGGGGGGATGTATGTTTATAGTCAAAAAACGACAAAAATGCTTATTTTTTTCACTTTTTTCAGAGCGATAAAACAACTAAAACATTGTATTTAATTACTGTATATATGTTTCATTTATTTGCGTGAGACATAATAAAAGATATAAGGAACATTTAATTATATCCAAGACTTATTTTAAAAGAATGGTGATGCTTGAAAGTCCGATTTTAATGGAAAATATCGTCTACCCCCGCCCCCCCCCCCTTTATTTCAAGAGCTGGAATTTGATACGAAGATTTGACATCCAAAAATCCTGCTAAGTTTCACTTAAGATTTTCGTACGACCTACTCTTATGTCAGACTTGTGACTGTGAAGTCACATTTCAAACTTCTTGCATGCACTCGTTTTTTGTTGTCAATAACGTTTGTTTTTGCTGATAAATAATGAAACAGAGCTATATATTTATTATCATCTACTAATTTAAGGATTATAAAGCATATTGAGACTGTTGCTAAGGACAAAGTCTATCGTAAGTAAAATCTTAAGTTAAATCTGCTACGAATGCGTTCGTGAAAAGCACTTAATATTTGTCGTAAGAGATTCGTAAGTTAAGTCCTAAAGCAAAAACTTAAGATTTTTTTGTGAAAAGGGCTGCTGAAAAAATGTGATTTTACGACAATAATCAGGAAAAAACGCCGAAATGGCTCTACCGACGTTACCATTTTTGGATTTTGTAAGCAACGCATGACGCTGAAGAATGACGCATGACTCGCTTGTATGTTTAAGACGTCCATGGATATTATACTATTATACATCTAAAGAAGCATACTAGCAATTCAAACATTGCTATTTTTTTTCCCCCAGAAAAATCGTATGTGCCGATAATTCATCTGCACTGATATGTATTTATACCGTAATATGAAAATTTTAGAGGTATTGGGTTTAAAAAATAAACTTAGTAATGAATTCATAGACCAAAGAAGATGGTGATTTTTTTTTTTAATTTCACAATGTTGTGACTTTTTGCAATAACTTTCATGTACTTGAATGAAAAAGAGATCTCTAGGGCAGAAATACAAAAAATATGGAAAAAATGTGATAAAATGGCGCTTTTCCAACAAATTCCAATAGGGTCCAATAGTAAAATTTGACAACTTTTGAGATGGTCCCCTAATAAATAGGGGTGGTAAACATTCGATTTTTTAATCTTAAAACAATAATTATAACAGTAAAACTTTATTATCAAAAAAATTATCAAAATTCCTAGGGCAGAAATAATTAGACTCGGTCTCGTTAAATAGCATATGAAAAGTAATGATTTTCTCCATCATTGTGACGTCACAATGTGAAAATGACGTCAATATATGGGTGACTTGTGACAAAATGGTTGTCACAGTCTTACTCGAGCACATAGTCGCAAACCACGGCCAAAATATACGATCCTCTCCGGGATCCCATGAGAGAGCTATACCCTAGGTATATGCAAACGGTTTGTTCCCGTTTTGCACACATTTGAATTTCAGGCATAGAAAAAATGTGTGCAAAATGGGAATTTGACCAGGTAAATTCTAACCAGAAATCGGACTATAATTGTTATCAAAAAAACATTTCACACCTATTGTTCTATACCTAATTATCAAATGTGTGCAAAACGGGAACACACCGCTGTACGAGGGGGTATCAAAAAGTTCGTGGACGCACTTTAAAATTAAAACCGCTCTAGGTACATCAATGAATTTAAAAAATCTAGTTAACATCATTTTTTCTATCTAAAGAATAAACCACAATTCATAAATTTTATTTTTTGATAAATTAGTCATGTTTTTGTAAGCAACGGTATGTCCAGGCGGCGTAACCTCGAACACGACGTTTTTTTCGACCTAAGTGTAACTGAGAAAAAACTCTTTTGATACGAAGATTTGACATCCAAAAATCACGTTAATTAAGGGTTTTATGTTGGGACACTATTTAGCCATAAAACCTTTTTTTTACGTCATTCTGGAAGTTCTATGAAAATTTATCGTAAATTTTGCATGGAGTGCCCAAACAAATAAGGCCTTGAAAATGACATCAAAAGGGGGAGTGGTTTCCTTTTCCAAGATTCTTTAAAGTTTTCCCCTGAAAAAATTCCTATTGGCCTAGATGTTTACACTGGCTACGGAGAAATAAAATGCATCCAGAATACTTGGTTTTTTTTATGCCAAAAGAGATTTAGAGAGAAATTGGATGCACAGTAAATGTCGATTTGTACTCAAGGTGTGAAAAATCAATCACGTCAAAAAAAGACGTTGATCATGTGTTGTACATATTTTAACTCCAAAAAGCAAAATATGCTGGCACAATCAAGTGAGGATCATGTTTAACCCATTTGCAATATTATATGCATTGAAAGCCACTGTTCATGATATTGTAAAATCACATAAACAAGATAGTTTAAAGTCCTTACTCATAATAGTACTTATTTTATAGCCTCCGTCCACGAACTTTTTGATAATCTCTCGTAAAGTTTAACGTATAACTCAAAAATTCCTATGAAGCATCTTATAATGATTTGTACAAGGTTTATGAAGACAATAGACTTTCCAGACGTTGAATCATAAATTGGATTGATTGTTTTAGTGAAGGGAGGCAGATGGTTAAAAAAGACGTTTGTTTTGAAGCCATGCGAAAGCAAGCCGGGGAAGAGATGTGTCCTTTGTTAGACAATTTGTTATGAAAGATTGCGGAGTTACAGCTAGAACAAGATGTGTTTGTGAATTAACACTATGCGCCCACGGCAACAAAATTCGAAAAGGTATTTTTAGCATATAGGTAACAGGCAAGGTTGCATACCAAATATGCAGTCTCTATCTCCTATGGTTTAAAAGTTATGGCGAAGGTATGAAAAAGCTATTTTTAGCATATATCCAGTAGGTCACAGTCAAGGTCACAAGGTCGTTGACCTTGGTGTCATTTGAAAGAACTTAATTAGTGGAGAATACATACCAACTATGAAGTCTCTATTTCTTATGGTATAAAAGTTATGGTGAAAGTTCAAAAAAGCTATTTTTAGCATATAGGTCACAGTCAAGTTCACAAGGTCATTGATATTGGTGTCATTTGAAAGAGCTTAATTAGTGGAGTATGCTACCAAATATTAAATCTCTATCTTTCATGGTTTAAAGGTTATGGCGAAGGTTAAAGTTTGCAGAGAAAAAAACTAATTTTTAGCATAAAGGTCACAGTCAAGGTCACAAAGTCATTGTCTTTGGTGTCATTTGAATGAGCTTAATTAGTGGAGTATGCAAACTAGTACCAAATATTAAGTCTCCATCTTTCATTGTTAAAAAGTTATGGCGAAGGTTAAAGTTTGCAGACTAACAGACAGGCAGGACAAAAACAATATACGCCCCGGATCTATCGATCCCGGCGCATGAAAATGGTTGAATATCTAAAAAATAATAATCTTGTATTATCAAATCCCTAAAATATCGTTTAATTTAGAGTTTTAACATATTAGATATGATAAAAATAAGGCCTCCACAACTATATCCATATTGGATAAACGACGTTCCCAAGACAGACATCGTTGCAAACCACGGCCAAAATGTACGATCCTCTCCCATTCTGGCCTTGGCTGCTTGATCACAAAAAGTGTCTTAATCTTGAATATTTTCGCCCCTCTATTGTGAGGTCATACGTCAATTACAAGTTTTATTTTCATCGCAATCAACAATTTAGGCCTACATTGATCAACAGTATTTCGTACACTGCGATTGGGTATTGAAAGATCGCATCAAAGTTCATTATCCGACTATGCTTTACTCGCATTGGTCAATATTTTGTTGAGCTACGAAATATTCTCTTCGTAGGAGAAGCTATATCGCAGACTACGGACCCTGGCTTGAGACGAAGTAAGACAGAGTACTTGGTTTTTGATGGTCACCATGTTCTTTCTGGGAAATGATATCCTTATCCAACCTTCCCATTTCCGAGATCTGGTCATTTCTGAAAACGGACTGGTCTTGTTATAAAAATCAACTTGCATGGCAAGAAATATAAGACTCGGAAAAATATTTTAGCATCTAGAACAGAATGCTTCAGAGCATGTCATGTGACCGCCTGGATTACGTGATTCGCGCATGGACAGAACGGTGGCAAATATGCATTAAAATCAGAGAGGGGTACTTTAAAAAATAATGAACATGCACTGAAACCTTATTTTATTTGTTTTATGGAAGATTTGTTCGCAAACGTTTTGATCCTCGTAAATTCCTTTAATGTTGCTTTATAGATTTAGCTTGGGCAAAATAAGGAGTTTCGGGGCATAATTTGTAGATAAACAACACAAAAAAAATAATCATATTTTAATGTATAATTTTCAATTAAAATCAAGAAAACTAGTAATGATATTACTTATTCGAATATTACCTATTCGAATAGGTGATTCACTTTTTGCCACATCGTCTCAAGCTACGGTCCGGAGTCCGCATATAGCTCTCTCCAGAATGGGAGAGGATAGTACATTTTGGCCGTGGTTAGTCCGAAATATCTGACGTTTTCCAGGGGTTTTATTTTATGATTTTGATATTTTACATGGCAGGAAAACGTCAGAACCGGCGCCATTACGTTAACTGGGAATTCGCCGCCTCCAACTGGAGGCAGCATTTCGAGTTGATTTTAGATACTTGCGAATCGAATTAAATTTCAGAGTCACATGTTATCAGTAGTACAATACCTTTAGTACTTACTACCGGGTAATATCCTTTTCATGGTTCAGTTATAAAATATACAATCCGTTGAAAACATTTTATCAGAGTGTCGAGATTTGTCTTCATTTCGTGCATTTTAAAATCTTGCAAGTACTGGAACGAAATATGGAGTGATATTTTCTTTTCATCGATATTGGTGAGTACTAGAGGCATTGTGCTATTGATAAATTCTGATTTCGCCATTTAGTTCTGTTCGCAAGTAATAAAGATGAACTCCGTTTGGAAACGGCGAAATTTCCAGTTTTCGTAATGGCGCCCGCTCTGACATTTTCCTGGCATGTAAAATATCAAAATTGTAAAAAGGCCTAGAAAACGTCAGATATTTCGGACTAGGCCGTGGTTTGCGACGATGTTTTTGCCAGTATATACCAAAACGGTGCCTAATATTATATACCCCGCGAAATTGTTACAAAATAACGTCGTCAATTCAAATTAAAAGGTAAGATTTTTCTCATACTTCTTGCATTTAAAAATTAATGAAAATTTTCACAGAATCAAGAAGACAATATCCCTAAAAGATGGTATCAGTGAAATAAAATTTGACCGTTATATATTTGAGACAAGAACAGGTTAAGGTCAATACATTTTACCTGGACATTAATAAAAAAAAATACTGTTGCCAATTAAGCGATCCTTACTTGTATTGCAAAAGATTGATTTTTTTCCTTTTGCATAGAAAGATACTGCCATAAAGGGCCTATAAGATGATGTTACCAAATTTACGTGAATGATTTAACGAAAGTGGATATTGGCTAATCCGAATTTTCTCTACTTTTCTTATTTTCTAAGGATATCTTAATTATTTTTATTTATAATGCTTCTATATTTAAATTTTTCTCATTTTCACATATGGTAAAGTTGTCACATAAAGATACAAAATGATACAAAAACAAAAAGTCTTTATCGTTTACTAAGAGAGAAAAAAATACTTTTTGGCTCAAATCTGTTCTCAGATTGGAAACTTATAAAAGCTAACATAGTTTAGTTTGTTTGAAAAATATTTATTTTATATATTTAGCAACTTATGTTTTTTTTATATTGATTAAACTTACATTTGAGAAGTTCTTCAAGTCTTTGATTGTGGAAAAATATAACTAAATTCATTATTCTATAATAATTTTGAGAGGCAGAAAAGAAGATATTTTCATACCTCATCATTCCGCCAAAAATATGTCCCTGCTAGTTTTCAAACGCGGTTTTCCATTTCTATTTAAAGTTGTACAATTGTGATGAGGAAAGAAAAATATGATTTTTTAAATCTCTTACACCTAAATACTAGTATATAAGACATATACTAGTAAGCAAATGTACTGTGAATATTTCATCTAGTCAGAAACCAGAGAAGAATCCTACCTTAAATATACATAAACACAAATATCTGTGATGAGAAGAAAGCTTTATATACTCTTTTTTGTATTAATTTATTTACCAGTTTTCTGTATTTCAAATAAATATTGAGCCAAAAAAATAATATGATCCCTGTTATTAAACGAACTGAACAGTATTTTATGTGAATACCGTACTTCATAATATGGTTGTATTGCATGTTTAATGCAAAGGTGTCAATTTTTTGGAACCAAGGATTGTTCGGAGTCAGCCGAGGATTCTTTGAATTGAACGTAGAGGAGTCAGCCAAGGATTGTTTGAATGAAAAGGAGCAGAGTCAGCCAAGGATTGTTTGAATCGAACCTAGAGGAGTGGGCTGAGGATTGCTGGAATGGAGCTTAGCGGAAATAACCAAGGATTGTTTGAATAGAGTGTAACGGAGTCAGCCGATGATTGCCGTTTGAATAGAGCATAGCAGAGACAGTCGATGATTGTTTTACCTGAACGTACCGGAGTCAGACGAGGATTGCCGTTTGAAATCGATGATTGCTTGCATGGGACGTAGCGAGTCAGTCGAGGATTGTTTGAATGGAAGGATTGTTTGAATAGAGTGTAGTCGGAGTCAGCCGATGATTGCCAAGGATTGTTTGAATAGAGTGCAGTCAGCCAATAGCAGAGACAGTCGATGATTGTTTTAACTGAAAGTACCGGAGTCAGACGAGGATTGCCGTTTGAATAGAGCATAGCAGAGACAATCGATGATTGCTTGAATGGGACGTAGCGAGTCAGTCGAGGATTGTTTGAATGGAGCGTAGAAGAGTCAGTTGAGGATTGTTTGAATGGAGTGTAGCGGAGTCAGTCGATAATTGTTTGAATAGAGCGTAGAGGGGATGAATCAAAGATTCTTTGAATGAAGCGTAGCGGAGTCAGCAGATTATTTCTGTTTAAATAGAGCATAGCAGATTCATCCGAGGATTGTTTTAATGGAGAGTAGAAGAGTCAGTTGAGGATTGCTTGAATGGGACGTAGCGAGTCAGTCGAGGATTGTTTGAATGGAGCATAGAGGGATGAGCCAAAGATTGTTTGAATTGAACGTAGAGGAGTAAGCCTAGGGTTGTTTGATTGGAGCGTAGCGGAGTTATGCAGCCGGGGATTGTTTGAATGGAGCGTGGTGGAATCATCTAAGGATTCTTTGAATGGAGCGAAACGGAGTCATCCGAGGATTGCCGTTTGACTAGAGCATGGCAGAGACAGTCGCGGAGTCAGTCGAGGATTGTTTTCATGGAGAGTAGAAGAGTCAGCCGAGGTTTGCTTGAATGGGACGTAATGAGTCAGTGGAAGATTGTTTGAATGGAGCTTCGCGGAATCAACCAAGGATTCTTTGAATGAAGCGTAGCGGAGTCAGCAGATTATTACCATTTGAACAGAGCATCTATTAGTAGATTTAGTCGAGGATTGTTTTAATGGAGCCTAGAGGGATGAGCCAAAGATTGTTTGAATTGAACGTAGAGGAGTCAGCCTAGGGTTGTTTGAATGGAGCATAGCGGAATCATGCAGCCGGGAATTGTTTGAATGAAGCGTAGCGGAGTCAGTCGAGGATTGTTTGGATGGAGCGTAGCAGAGTCAGTCTAGTATTGTTTATGGAATGTAGCGTAGCAGGAAAAACCAAAGATTGACGTTTGAAAAGAATGCAGAGGAGTCTGTCTGATTGTTTGAATGGAGCGTAGCGGAGTAAGTTGAAGATTGTTTGAATGGAGCGTAGGTAGTCAGTCGAGGATTGTTTGAATGAAGCGTAACGGAGTCAGCCGATAATTGCCGTTTGAAAAGAGCATAGCAGAGACAGTCGATGATTGTTTTAACTGAACGTAGCGAAGTCAGACGAGGATTATATGAATGAAGTGTAGCGGAGTCAGCAGATTATTGCCGTTTAAATAGAGCATAGCAGATTCAGTCAAGGATTGTTTTAACTGAACGTAGAAGAGTCAGAAGAGGATTGTTTAAATGGAGCGTAGCAGAGTTAGCGGAGGATTGTTTGAATAAGCGTAGCGGAGTCAGCAGATTATTGCCCTTAAATAGAGCATAGCAAATTCAGTGGAGGATTGTTTTAACTGAACGTACCGGAGTCAGAAGAGGATTGTTTAAATCCATAAATCGTAGAGGAGTCAGCCGAGGATTGCTTGAATGGGACGTAACGAGTCAGTCGAAGATTGTTTGAATGCAGCTTAGCGGAATCAACCAAGGATTCTTTGAATGAAGCGTAGCGGAGTCAGCAGATTATTACCATTTAAATAGAGCATAGCAGTTTCATTCGAGGATTATTTTAATGGAGAGTAGAAGAGTCAGTTGAGGATTGCTTGAATGGGACGTAGCCAGTCAGTCGAGGATTGTTTGAATGGAGCGTAGAGGGATGAGCCAAAGATTGTTTGAATTAAACGTAGAGGAGTCAGCGTAGGGTTGTTTGAATGGAGCATAGCGGATATATATCTATATGAGTGAAAAACTCTGGATTGGGACCTAAAACAACATACAATCAATCAATCAATAATGAAATCTTGGATTCACAATTTGGAAATGCCTTGAAACAGTTTTTTTTTTAAATATGTGAACTCATCAAAATTTCTTAGAACAGAGGAGAGCTATTTTATGCCCATGTTTAAAAAATTGGGGAGTATATATTCTTTGTCCTGTCTGTCTGTCCACATTAACTTTAACCATGCCAATAACTTTTGAATGCATGGGACCATGACTTTCATATTTCACAGATGTTTTCCTTGTGACAATAAATTTCTAAGGATAATTTGATTTCTTGGCCCTGGATTTGATACGCTTTAACCAAAATTTTCCAAATTTAAACCTTGGCCATAACTTTTGAATATTTGGTACTTGGGCTTTCACACTTCAAATGTGTATTCATTGTGACATGACCTTTAAAGGTATAAATATTTTTGACCTTAAATTTTGACCCACTTTTTAAAAAACATTAATGGATCTAAGGCTTTCATATTTCACAGGTGTATTCCTTGTGACAAGACATTCATTTGGATTACCAGCAATTTTGACCTTGGAGTTTGACTTGCATTTGAGCAATTTTTATCCCTCACTATAAGCTGCCATACCAGGCATCAGTGTTTAACAAACACATCTTGTTTCAAATTAATTTTCCTGTATTCATAAATGCACTCTGTAGAGCTATATATTTTTAAAAAACAAGAGATGTTTGTAAAATACTTATGCCCCCCTCCCCCCAAATTGGAATGTTTCTAAATCCAAAAGGGCATAACTCTGTCAAAAATGGGGCGATTGTACCCAAAACAGAAGCTGACCAAGATATTTATCTGATAAATCTGTATACCAAATTTTATCTCAGTATGTGCAACCTCTGCAATCAAAATGAATGGAAACTGCAATTAATTGGAATTTTTCTAAGTCCAAGGGACATAACTCTGTCAAAAATGGTGCAATTGTACCCAAAACAGAACACGACCTACATATACCTCTGATAAATCTGTACGCTAAATTTCATTTCAGTATGTGCAATGGTTGCGAAGAAAATGAACGGAAACTGCAAATAATTGAAATTTTTCCGAGTCCAAGGGGCATAACTCTGTCAAAAATGGTGCGATCTTGAAACAGAACTTGACCTAGATATTCATGTGATATATCTGTATACCAAATTTCACTTCAGTATGTGCAACGGTTGCGAAGAAAATGAACAGAAACAAAGTGGACCGACAGACCGACCGACAGACAGCAGCAAAGCAATATGCCCTCCCTTCTTCGAAGGGGGGCATAAAAATATGAGTCTGCAGTTTTTAATGTAGAATACTTTTTCCAAGGCATATATAACCAATGAATATAATTGTAAATTATTTTTATTGTGAACATAGAGTGAACCAACCCTCTTTTGTTTTTATGCATCGGTATGCTGTCAACCAATATTTTTTTATCAAGTTCTAGAACTAATAAACCACAGAGGTATAAAATTCTAAATTTAATTCCCTTTTTAGTAAAACAACTTATGAACTATAAAACTTTTTACATGCATACTATTTCAATGCCAGATGCAGTTAGTCATCTCACTCATTCAACTGATGGAAAGGCAAATGTCTTCATCATACATACAAAGCTTTTAAAGATTTAATGAATGGTAATGATTTCCCCATTTTCAACTACAGGTACATGTACTACATACTTTTTGATATATACAACTTAGTCTAAAATAGTTAATTACATGTATGCATTGAAATGTATATAAAAGGCACACAACTCTGCTATCCACTGACTTCATCCTTGTCCCATGACATCTATTATCTCAACAAAAGAACATCAAAAAGAAAAGAACATCTAACAGAATATGTAAATAGTGGAAATCAATTCACTTCAAAAGATTGTCAACTTCAACCAATAGCAGTATGTACCTAACCAATTTTTTTTTTACATGAAATCCTTCAGTATATAATATGGAAGCTAAAATCAAGACTGGAGATTCCCTTTGACATATCTCTGGTATTTGATGTTCTTTAGATAAAACCTAGACCAATATATCTATGAAACCCTTTTCTACACACATTACATCATAATTGTTTTGTAAGCTTTTACAACCTTGCATATTTCCCTCACTAAACTAACACTGTTTGCTAATGGTGGTCTACAAACTACATTCATACAGAAACACCATTTTTCTTGTACTAAAGAATTGTTATGACATAAAACATAAAAAATAAATGGTTTTCATGAAAATGTAAAATATTTAATGAAGTAATTAAGTAAAATACTTTTAGCTGCTGAAATGTAAAATGTTTTTGAAGTAATGAAGTAAGATAATATTAGCTACTTTCTAAAGTCAAAATTTTTTTTAATAATAAAAAGAATTCTGTCATTTGATAAATGTTTAAGTGACTGAATCAGACCTTTGTATTTTTGTTAATCACATACTTTCTTTATAAGATACTTAGATGCTTAGCAAACATTGCTTATGATACATCTTGATAAAAAAAAATATGATTCTTGAAGACTAACAGTAAATAGAATAATAATTAACAGTCATTTCAGTCTAGTCAATCTTCAAGTCAATTTTAGTTTAAACTAAATTATTGCTTTTTGTTAAATAAGACATATAAAAAGTTTGAATTTGTTTCTTTCAAACAAATTGTATCATATAAAATAACCTTTCCTCGACAAAATTACACCACACCTATGCTATCCTGAAGGAGGCATATTGTTTCCTCCAAAAAATAGTAAGCCATTATTGAAAACTTGTAAAAAAAATTGACCACTTTCATGTTTCAAAATCCATCAGTGTCCATAAAAGCACCATATCTAAAAAAAATCCAGTTTAATATTGGTTGTAAAACTTAAAAAGATCTGAAGCATTGTGTTTAAAATGGTACTCTATATGTTGTCTCATAAACATATCAAGATACATGTATATCACTGTATCAGAATATCATAACATTAACACATATAAAATATGACACAGTCATCTGTTTGTCCTTCCAATTTTGTCTTTAAAAATAAAAAAAAAATATGATTGTGAAATTCATTAATCATATATCAGACTTAAAATTAATACAGTAGAAAACTGATTTTCGAATGAACATGAATAAATGACATTAAGTTTGATATGCCTGAAAGAAAAATCTTGAAATGAACAATGGCCAAAGAATTTTAATCAAACAACCTCACAGTGTGCATGCGTTGCAGAGCACCAAGTCAATATCACTACTGTCTCATTCCTTCCGGCTTCACCAAGTTTAAAATAGGAAGTCCACTTCCTCCATGTTTTGTCATGTAATTTCCCGACTTAGAGACTGGATAAATTTTTCTACAGATAAACGCGTCTGTCTCCATCTGATTCTGAGGCAAAACGATCACTGAGACTCACACCAGTCTATAAAATAAGAGACAAATAATTATATCAAATTCATTTATACAGATAAAGTAAACGATACTAGAACTGTCAGAACTTGACTAATACTTCACAATGTAACTAAACAAAAGGAGCAAATGAATGCAGCCATGATCCTTATCCAAGTATTAAAGTAATATTGTCATTACTTGGATAAGGTAAAGACCACATGTCTCAGAACTCAAATTTTCTATGAACCGTTACTTATCTAAGCTACATTCATATTTAAAACCAGGCTAAAAAACAGACAAGAACATTTAGCCTTTACATTTCAACAAGTTTAAAACCACAGACAAATGTGTACATGGTTTATAAATGTATCTTACGTTATTTCTGGCAAATATTTCTTTATTCATTCTATATCTTTGACTTGCTGATGGTTTCAGGTTCTGAAAAATTGACAAAAGTAAAATATGTATATGATTACTTATTTCCAGTAGATTAAAAGATAACATATCCAGAGAAAATCTTGGATTTCATTTCCTTCTTCCTTAATGCAAATAAAGTGCCCCGCCACAGCATGATACGCCCGTCAAATATTGTTCAATAATCATAATTTGGTTAGGGTGCAAGAAAATCAGGTAACCTTAATTAACAGATTGACACAGATTTCAATGATCTAATTTCCATTTCTTATCATTTTAAATTATTGTACATACATCTCTAAGAGACTTACAGTGTAGGGATTAATTATAACAAATAATACATCATATAATTCTAAACTGACTGTGTAAGAGCTTAACAAATATCCATCTGCAGCTTTAAATTGTTTGTTGCATATTTTATGAAATAATGGAAATGCTACAGTCTAACAAAAAAAAAAAAATCAAAAATAAATTATTCTTTAGACTATAAAATTCTAAAGTGAGACATGACTGCAATTTGTTGCAAATTTATAAAAACAAAATACTAATTCAGTTTTAATCATACACTAAAACATCAATTTGTTTTAATTACATTACACCAATTGAAAGATCTTTATCTGGACTATAGCCATCAAGAACTCTTAATTAACACAAGCAACTATGAGGCCATTTCTTTTTGCCCAACTCCCAATAGATAAATTAAGATAACAGCTGCATGATCGGAGATGCCAGTTAGCTCCTGACAATAAACTCATTAATTTCTCTCTAATTTGACATGCGAATTTTTGCTATCAAAATTCATCTTGACCAGTGCTTTGATAATTATGCCCATGGGACAAACTGAATTCCTCTCAAAACATTAACATTTGTTACAGATTGCTGAAAATATATTATGAAAAAATAAGTTTTTACTTAATTTAACATTTTTTAATAAGGATACAACTATATTTTTACATTTTTTAGGATTATGAAATTTAAAATTTAAAAGACTTAGTTTTTTTTAAAAAAATTCACTTAAATTAAAGGGCACAGTGACCTTGAAATAGGCCGCGACACACCTTCTATCTTAGATGTATACTTTTGCCAAGTTTGAAAGCTCTGGGTCTAATAGTTTTCTAGTTATGAGCCAGACATATTTGGCCATAGCATCTTTATTAAAGGTCAGAGCGACCTACTTTTTGTGCGCGACACATCGTCTACCCAAGAAGTATCAGTTGAACTAGAAAACTGACCAGTCAGCAAGGGCCCCACCATGGGGTAGAATTAAAAGGGTGCAGCTTACGGAATGATTAAAAAATGTACGAAGAATAAGCAACAGCAACTGTATTCTTAAAATTCAAGATAATTCCTGGATATTCAAACATAGGTAATCAGAGATTACAGAGCTCACCTCAACGAATGTTGTCTTTAAGTAAGGCAAAGTCACACAATTAACCAACAAAAAGTGTACATTCCAGAAATGAAAATATTTAAGCAATTGAATACATTGAAATAGACCTACATAAAAAATTTAAACTAGTTGTTCATGAAAATGTAATTAAAATTAAGCATCTGAAGCAAATTTGAGAGTTTTCATCTCCTGATGCAACATTTGTGCAAGTTTGGTTTGGTTTATACAATGTTATATAAGCCTTCAAGTTTTTTGGTAATTGACCTGCACCCATAACTTTTACCTGGTCTATTATCTGAAAAAATGTATGTCGAATTCAGCATCCAAAGTAAGTCCATTAGTGTGCATCCTAAGATGTATCGTCCATGCAAGTTTGCTCATTATAGGGCTCATAGTTAATTGGAAATGATACATTCAGCACAAACTAACATTTTCACTCATCCACAAAATGTAGGTCAGATTCAGCATCCGAAACAAGCCTGATAGTATGCATCCTTAGATGTATCATCCATGCAAGTTTGGTCAACATAGGGCTTATAGTTACTTGGAAATGAAACCTGCACCAAAAACTTTAACCTTATCACTCAACCAGAAAATGTAGGTCAGATTCAGCATCTGAAGCAAGCCCGGTAGTATGCATCCTTAGATGTATCATCCGTGCAAGTTTGGTCATAAAAGAAGTCATAGTTACTTGGAAATGAATTATGCATCAAAAACTTTAACCTGTTCACTCAACCGGAAAATGTACATTGTAGATCAGATTCAGCATTCGAAGCAAGCCTGATAGTATGCATCCTTAGATGTATCATCGATGCAAGTTTGGTCAACATAGGGCTTATAGTTACTTGGAAATGAAACCTGCACCAAAAACTTTAACCTTATCACTCAACCGGAAAATGTAGGTCAGATTCAGCATCCGAAGCAAGCCCAGTAGTATGCATCCTTAGACATATCATCCATGCAAGTTTGGTCAACATAGGGCTTATAGTAACTTGGAAATAAAACCTGCCCAAAAAAATTTAACCTGTTCACTCAACCGGAAAATGTAGGTCAAATTCAGCATCTGAAGCAAGCCCGGTAGTATGCATCCTTAAATGTATCATCCATACAAGTTTGGTCAACATAGGGCTTATAGTTACTTGGAAATGAAACCTGCACAAAAAAATTAAACCTGTTCACTCAACCGGAAAATGTAGGTCAGATTCAGCATCCGAAGCAAGCCCGGTAGTATGCATCCTTAAATGTATCATCCATGCAAGTTTGGTCAACATAGGGCTTATAGTTACTTGGAAATGAAACCTGCACAAAAAAATTTAACCTGTTCACTCAACCGGAAAGTGTAGGTCAGATTCAGCATCCGAAGCAAGCCTGATTATATGCATCCTTAGATGTATCATCCATGCAAGTTTGGTTAACATAGGGCTTATAGTTACTTGGAAATGAAACCTGCACCAAAAACTTTAACCTGTTCACTCATCCGGAAAATGTAGGTCAGATTCAGCATCCAAAGCAAGCCCAGTAGTATGCATCCTTAGATGTATCAACCATGCAAGTTTGGTCAACATAGGGCTTATAGTTACTTGGAAATGAAACCTGCACCAAAAACTGCACCAAAAATGTTAACCTGCTCCAAAAACATGAACCTGGCCATTCCTTTGCTGAAATTGCAGCATCTGAAACTTTGACTGGTACAATGAAACACATTAGAAGCATCTTCCATGCATGTCTAATCAATATAGGACATAGAAATACTTAAAAAGAAAACTGCTCCAAAAAACTTAACCTGGGACGCCAACGCCGACACCGACGCCGACGCCGAGGGTATTACATAAGCTCCCCCAACTTCGTTGAGGTGAGCTAAAAACCTGAAAATAATATCCTTGTATTTACATTAGGCAGTAAAGAACAACTTAACATTGAATGTATATTTAAACAATTATGAAGCTTGTGTTATATAGAATGCCAGCCTTCAATGAATGCAAATATCATGAAGGCTTGACCTTAACTTCAAACAAACTGCAGTTGCAGACAAAGGTTTTCATTAATCTTAAAGATAAAGAAAAGCCTGCTAAATTTTCTGCAGCAGGCCAGATAATTAATCCCAAAGGATTAATTGTACCTCTCTCATCATTTTCTTCTAAAGTTACAATAAGAACTTTTTCAGTATTAATGATAGAATGGGGTTTTTATACAACTACCTTAAAAATTACAGACCCTAAACCGTGCTACTACACCTCAGAAACGAACCGTACCATTCCGTGCAGAAAGCGTACCGTACCGTGAACAAAGTGTACCGTTCCGTGCAGAAAGCGAACCGTTCCGTTCACAAAGCGTACCGTTTCGTGCACAAAGCGAATCGTTCCGTGCAAAAAGCGTACCGTACCGTTCTCAAAGCGAACCGTTCCGTTCACAAAGCGTACCGTACCGTCCACAAAGCGTACCGTACCGTTCTCAAAGCGAACCGTACCGTTCTTTGGTTAATTATGCAAACCACGCCCCCAATGATTTTTGAATCGTGTAATGACCAAATAAGTCATTTTGGTTTATTTCTCGCTACGGCGCCTGTGAAAGAAGGACGGAGGTTGTGTCTGCCTGTTTGAAACACCATTATCAAGTATCATGCGTCTGGCCTTCAACTGTAAAAATAAGGAAACTACTCGAAGCAAACTACAACTTTAAAACAAATAGACAGAGTGTGAGACGATTCCTTATTTGCTATTAATTAGATCAACTGGTTGTGTCTGTGGTCAAAGGTACAGTACAGGCCACAAAACACGTACGGGGCAGAGTGGACCTCGAACAATGTCGGCGTCTTTGAAGTCTTCCTTTTTCTTTATATTAGCAAATTAAATCAATTTTTTTTTAAAATATTAGTTGTATTTAAATATTCGTAATTTAACTATACAGACATTTAAACTAATATTACAAGATGCCATAAAATTCAATATTATTGTGCTCGTGCCCGGGGAAAAAAACCCTCTTCAAATGTATACATGTACATTCATGTTTCATAATTCTATAATTATATTTGACATAAAAATAGGTTCATTAGACTATAATACCACTAAGATAGAAAACGCTTTCATGAATTAATTCCCTGGTTGTCTCTACTTTTGATTTTAATTTTGCTTATTTGAATCATTAAATCTTATCAGATACAAGATCGTTTTTGTCGTAAGTATGCATTCATATGTAGTACATATTAGATGCATGATTTTACTAATGAATTATTTTGTAAGAATTTCAAAACATATATTAACTGTCTAGAGTAAAATTTAAAAAAAGAACCATTTTAGACTCTCACATTAATTCTGTTTAGATATTTACTATAGGCGAATCATTGGTGCAGCTATACTTACACTGAAAATCTGTAATCATGTAAAATATGGATTAAAATATTGCATGCGGTAAACATGAAGATTTCTACTGAACTGACAGAGATGATAATCTTACTAATAAAACTGTGATCAACTGTCACGCTGCATACAAAAATTGCCAGCCGAATTTCTTTCAAATAAAATTTGCAAACTGCAGTATAAATATAAAATTACTTCATTCTGAAATACATCTCATGAAAAAAGAAAGAAACAGTTTGCGAAAAAATAAAGATATTATAAGGTTTGTTACACTACATACCCCTATCTTCTTTCTAGATAGCAATACGAATTAGCTGGTTAAACGTTCTTTAGAAGTCTGCAAAATGGTACATTGTTGTAAATAAAAAAAATCATAATCTACAGGAAACATCCTTATTAGTGTTTGAAAAAGATAATTTACTAAATAAAATGAAATTTAAAAAAAATATCAATCCTCTTTCAAGCCTTATGAGTTTTGTTTGTTAACCCCCCCCCCCCTTCCAGAAGGTGATACTTATGCGAATTCATGCGACTTTAAATTGTGCTTTTGTAAAAAAAAATTATAATTTAGGGATACTTGCTTATTTATTTTTGTCTGAAAAAGGATAATTTAGGAAGTAAATTTGTAATCAGTGTTGTGGTGCAACCTGGAAGATGAGTTTGCTGGATGTTAGTTGAGTGATTAAATACACTTGATGTGGTCAGAACTAAATAATTTGAAAGGTGTTAAACCCACGGCGCCCCCGTCCCTCCGGTGTGACCCAATATTTTTTTTATACAGGTGTGAACTATGAACTGACCATAAGAATGTTTCAAATCACAGGAGAAATTCTTCCAGCGTAAACAGACTTTCAGGGTCACCTAGCGTCATGCCATATTGATTGACAGGTGATGCACGAGGATTTCATGCATGCAGCATGCATATACAGAGAACGGATTATTCATTGCACAATAGTTGTAAATGAGTTGATTAAATAGAATCATAGAGTGATTAATTGTGACATTGAGGATGTAAATAAAACGAAGAATGAGAATAAATACAAGTTTTTTGGTTTTTTTTTTACAGATGTAATGTATTAAGGGGTTGCATCTCTCTCTCTCTCTCTCTCTCTCTACCCCCCCCCTCTCTCTTTCATTCACGACATCGTTTTTACAGACTTTACAAGAATAGAATAACTTAATAAAATTAAAAAAAAACTTATTAAAATAATTACTTATTAAATACACTGAAAGGATTATTGAAAACATAGATACATGTCTGTGAAAGAATGTTTTCTGTTACGAGAAAGCGCTCGGAAGTTATTGTATTGATTTCGTGTTTCTGCTGCTGGTTTTCGTTTTTATTTTGTTTACTGATATTTCTCTTCTGAAGCAAACGTTTAAACGATAGATCTACAATTTTAAAAATAAAAAAAATAATGTACATATTTTATTACTAGGAATAAAAATGAAGCAGGAATAGTCATATTTATTTCTATAGATCAATCAATTAAAAATAATTTAGGGTGAATTCACCATGCATCGGATACCCTTGTACTTCAACAAGTTCTAGCGATATCGCTACCGACGGAAAATTATCAAAATGGAGTTTAACATATAGTTTGTGATTAAAATAACAATTTAGGACACAATTATATGCCGTTTATTGAGAAAATATCCCCTAAAATCGAGTTTTTAGAAAAAACAGAAAATTCACCATGGATCGAACATTGTTCACCATACATCGGACAGACGGTATGAAGACCGGAAAAATATCATACCTTTATCACAATGCTTTAAAATCCTTGATATGGATATATTTTCATCTTTTATCTAAGAAATAATCCTCAACTGTAATTTAATAGACGATATTATTACACAAACGAATAACAATTCCAGAGACCTCACTCTGCCTTAGAAATGCTTTAAAATGCTTATAATGCCGTAATTCGCGCCTTTTTCTTGTGGTTTATCATACTCTGGTTTGTAGAAATAAATAGAGTAAAATTCTAGACGTCCTATATCGATAACGTGTATTTTGACTGCAAATATAGATTTTTTATTTTCTTTTTCCGCAAAAAACAGCTGTCAGCTGGGTTCTGTATGAAAATGGTAGTACTTACCTTTGCATCGAAAAGTGTCCGGTGCATGGTTAATTTGTGTCCGATGTACGGTGAAAATAGCATACTAGTAAAAACCAGCTCTAATAAGAATTAAACAAACATTGAAGTGAAATTTAATTATAATTTATGTAAAATTACCAATCCCTGACAAAATTCACCAAAGTCCGACTCGTTCCGCGGAAGTCGAATTTAAAAGAACGATAACTCTAAAAATTGCAAAATCATAAATTTCGGGGTATTCCCCTTTGATGATGTAAAATATGACGTAACTTCAAGGCCATTTGCGGGGTATTTTTATCACAACATGATAAACACAATCGGTACCGTTAAAAAATTTAAATCTATGTCTTTATGACAGAAACAAATAAATACACAGAACTCATAAGTTGAAAGAGAGTTTATTGCCTAAAGTTGTCCGAAGCAAGGTATGTGTCCGATGCATGGTGAACTCACCCTATATATGTGCGTAGCATTATATGTATAGAACAAATAAATACCCGTTATATATTAATTCCTTTTAATTATGTTACAATTTTATTTTAAAGTGAAAAAAATATTTAATTTATTTTTTTCCTTTTTAAAATGAAGTTTCAGCATACGTAAAAAATAAGAACGGAAATATTTACGAGTTCTATATAATAATACATGTCTCTTCATAATGCCAAAGACATCGGTGGGATGATGTTTTTTCTTCCTTTCATTTTTTTTCTTCATTTTTCCTCCATCACCGCTGTAGTGTAAATTTATGTTTAAATTGAAACCGAGAAATTAATTTGTTGATAGCGGAAATATAATTGTATACATGCATTAATTATAAGTACTTCAAAAGTCATTTAGAATGAATTAATTTTTTGCAGCCAATCAAGAATTAAAGTTAACAGGCTCCGCCCACTTCATTTGCATACCGTTTCCCAAAGCGTACCGTTCACAAAACGAACCGTTCCGTGCAAGAAACGAAACGTACCGTCCACAAAGCGTACCGTTCCGTGCACAAAGCGAACTGTTCCGTGCACAAAGCGTACCGTTCCGTGCACAAAGCGAACTGTTCCGTGCACAAAGCGTACCGTACCGTTCACAAAACGAACCGTTCCGTTCACAAAGCGTACCGTTCCGTGCACAAAGCGAACTGTTCCGTGCACAAAGCATACCGTTCCGTGCACAAAGCATACCGTTCCGTGCACAAAGCGTACCGTACCGTTCACAAAACGAACCGTTCCGTTCACAAAGCGTACCGTTCCGTGCACAAAGCGTACCGAACCGTACCGTTCAAGTGGTGTAGTAGCACGGTTTAGGGTCTGTAATTAACATAAAGTTTAAAAAGTAAATCAAAAAATCTTCTTTAATCTATTTCTTGTTTTTAGAATTCAATGAAATCATAACTATTAAACAAAAATAAATAATAAAAATTTATATTTAAATCCACATTTCAGAGTGTTCATAGCATTCCAAATTGACTTAACTTCAAAACAAACTTCATTTGCAGACAGAGGTGGTAATTCATCTCAATGTGACAGATAAAGATAATGCTCTGGATTTTCTTCAGGAGGAAAGCTAATTAATCCCAAGGGACTCATAGCCAACATTCAGTTTACAATGGGAACATCTTCAGCAGTTATCTCTCTTTGCCAATGCATTCTTATATAAAGTTAAAGAATCTACCCCACCACCCCAGCTCCAAACCAGGGGACATAGAGAACCAAACTTAGCATCAAAATATGTATTTCTGCCTACTGAACTACCATACCAAATTTGTACTTGATTGGGCAACCATAAAAAAAGTTGCCCATTCATTCTTATGCATAGTTAAGGAATCTACCCCACCACCCCAGCTCCAAACCAGAAGACATAGAGAACCAAACTTAGCATCAACATATGTATTTCTGCCTACTGAACTACCATACTAAATTTGAAGTTGATTGGGCAACCATAAAAAAAGTTATTAGAAAAAAACAGAAAATTTGTGGACGGAAGAGTGACAGACGGACAGACAGAGTGATTACTATAGGGCACCCGCAAATCCTTGCGGGGCCCTAAAAAGTTTGATAATACTAAGCCTAATAGTATTCAAGTTATGACACAAATGGACAGACGGACAGCTGGATGGACATAAAGCCTATAACATAATACGTCCCGTCTTAAGACGGGCGTATAATTATAAATTATCAATTCAGTACTAGTACTTCTTAATGCATACTGTCTAGTGAAATCATGCTGACAATATTAACATTATTGAAAGTCTTGAAACTGAATACCCCAAGAAGTCATTATCTTTTCTATGCTTCACAGAAACCAGAATATACCAGCACTAAATTCATTAAACAATGTCAAATTTATCAGAAGATTGCAAAGGTATTGGAGATATTTACAAATGTGGTTTTGAATGTTGCAAATTTGTGTTATTTATTTCATTGTCTTGGAAAACAGGAAAAATGCTTTACACATCAGATAAACTCTATACTGCTTGATCGGACATTTTTCTCTGCTTTGTAATGTGCATCAATTCAACTATTTCAGTGAATCCCATACTTACAAGTATTTCTTGTCGAATATTTGAGGTGCTTAAGTTGTTTCTATTGATTCTGGGTCTGCAGAAAAAAAAAAATTATTTTAACAATTTAAAGACATGATGGTAAATAATCTCAAAAGAAAATGGCAAAATGGTCCAAAATGGGGGGGGGGGGGGGGGTATTATGGTTTGAAGAAACTTAAATTTTCAAAAACTGAGGGTATTTATTTTAATTAATTATAACTTAAGAAGCTTTTTAAAGATTTTTTTCTTTATAATTTTCAAATCCTTAGTTTGTTGTTCTACTTGGGGGTCATGATTTGAACAAATTTGATTCTATGTTACCTGGGGATAGTCTTTTAAGCATGATAAATCATGGCTTTATTATTCTGAGAGATTTTAAATATCACGTTTTTTCTATATGTCTATATGTATAAATTTGATCTCCTGCTGTGGCCCCACCCTACCCACTGAGCTCATGCTTTGAACCAACTTGAAGCTATATTACCTGGAGATGTTTCTATAATCATATGATTATGATTATTATATATGATTATTATAATATGATATCATGGCATTACTGTTATCAATAAGTTTTTAATTAAAATATCTTTTTCATATGTTCCTACGTATGTATAACTTTGGACCCTTATTAGGACCTAGCATAGTTTAAGCACAACTTAAACAAATTGAAATCTACACACTTTGCTTTAAAAGGTCACTTGAGCTTTTGGGGTAACAATTAACATGTACCAGCAAACATACAAATATCCAATCATAACAAGCTATTGTTTCAGTATGAAGCACCTGTTTTGCTGCCTTTGACTTTGTGGGGAGTTTGCCACACTGACTGTAATGATACCACTGTCATCTACTGTGGACTGCTGGTTTGGCTGCCTCCATCCACGTCGGAATCCGCCCCTCCCACCTCCCCGACCCCTGCCCCCTCCTCCTCGACCCCCTCTGTTCAATGACTGTTGTCTTCTTGGGTTCTGGTTATTATTGGTCTGAAATACAAATGCCATATCATAGCAGGTACAGTCCCTGAAACGTTCTACTTTCCCATTTTTCCGTTTGCTCACCGTTCATTCACCATTCGTTCAGCGTGCGTTCACTGTTCACAAAACGTTCACAATTCGCTCTTCATTCCGTTTACCTGTGTTCACCTTGCGTTTTACCGTTCACTTATCGTTCAGTCTTCATTGTCATTCGGAACTCCGAAGTGAAAGGACTTATCTTTTTGACGGTAAGGATTTACACGTTTTTTAATTAAATAACTAAGATATCGTGTTTGAAGAATAATTATTTCATTGCAAAAGTATCTACTATATTTATATTTCTATTACTTAGTTGTTACTTTATCCATGAAATTTCCCTGGAAAATAATACATTAAGTACCTACATGTATGTAGAATGATGCTAAAATATTAAATTTGAATAAGGGCAATGTACAAATGCTTCAAGCACGACAACATTTTGTTGTAATGTAAAAGACCACAAATCATTAATGGATGGATAATAATCGAAGTCTTTTACTAGACAAGAATACAAAAAAAAACATTTCTAACACGTATTTTAAAAAAAGATGCATGAAAACATATTAGAACTACATGTAGGTCTGAGAATTATGAACAGTATTGCAGATATTCAGTTAAAGTCCTACACGCTATATGAACCCCGAATTTTGTGTGAAACAAAATGATTAATGATTTGAAACATATGAAGTGTAATGAAAAATAATACTTTCCACAAAATTTTACCATAGACGTCGTTGTAATAACAAAACAATTAAGCAATATCTGGCAATTAAGAATTCAGTCTTTTCATGAATATTGATGAAGGAAGTGCGTAAACAGTAGGCCTATATATAGACACGCATGTCCATGGGAAATCACAGACAACGAGGTATGTTGCATTTTGACAACAATTATTAATAAAAAGGTTAATAATGCGTCATAACAGAGTAGATGGTTGATACTGATTACATTAAAAGATAAGCATCATTAAGAGTAAGACGCTTGCCATCCACATCAAAAGTGAGTAGTATCTCAAATGGCCTACCTTGTTTTCTTCACGCCAAGTTTGTTTATCAATCTAAAAGTAGCGACAGCGTCACGTGATGGATTTATTTAAACATAGCCATTTCTCTCCTAGCAGGGTAATAAATAATTATAATTTGATAACTTTATAACGCGTTTTATTTCAATGATGTAATTAACAGTATTTTCGTAACTTTTATTGATAAACAAAATATATAAATCTCCAATCTTATTTAAACTGGCGCAAGTTATAGCGTGTATACTTTTAATTAAATATCTTTTTTTTTAAATTTCATCTTTCACTGTACCTAAATATATGTTTGCCATTCAGTACGATTAAGAGCCCCCCTCCCCCCGTGCCTTTTCATCTGAAATCAAATTCTTAGTTAGTATTTTCAGTATAATTTAATCAATATTTAATGTGTATTGTAACACAAGAAAATCAGTCTTAAAACGAACATCAAAACATATTGTAACACAAGAAAATCAGTCTTAAAACGAACATCAAAACAGTCATTAAAAAATAGTATTTCAAAATATACATGTGCCGACAGTAGTATTTTAAATTGGCAGGGAATATGTTTCAAATTCAATTTCAAACTTAATCCTTCCAAGTATATATTCCCATTATTTATTTTTTTTTCTGCAGAAATGCGAAAATCAGATCTAGAAATGATAGGAAAAATCAGGGGTTCAAAAATCCTCAAGCCCGACGTCCCGGACTAACAAATTCCGGATCCGGACTCGGCATTTAGAATTCGCCAAAGTCCTGGGACTTGGCTATGTTTCTTGTTTATCTTTTTTAATAAGTTAAAAAAATGATCGTAAAGCTAAAAATAAAGCAAATTCTCAAATGTATTAAGTAAAAATGTGGGTTTGTGGGCGTTAAAATACCCATAAAACATTACGAACGTTTCGAAAATACAATCCGTCTTTTTATTTTCCGTTGCGGTTAGACTCTTGTTTTACGCAATTCCTCATGTTTCCTCCTATATGACAAACGGCAATGAGTTTGTTAAATTTCGGTTTTAGCTGTGACTTACAGCACATTCTAATTTTTTCTATTTATTGGAACAGATGGTTTATTCAGTAGTGAGTATTTGTAAAAGTTATTGTAATGTACAAGTAATCTATCAGTCTGGTATTGTGTTGAAATACTCATGTATGACTACATGACAGTTTATGGAGGAAAAATAAAACATATATTAATACATATAGTCTTTATTCATTCAATGCAACAAATGAAAATAAATTATAAGTTACATAAATTTAATGATGTATAGGTAAATATGGACTCTGAAATTTCTTCCTCGGACTTGCCTAAAATTTACTCCTCAAGTCCTGGACTTGACCATGACAAAAAAAATTTTGAACCCCTGGAAAAATATTAAAACTTCTTGGAAATACTAAGTGACACTTTGCCTTCGGCATGTTCGTTGAAACGAGATTTCCACACGTCCACTGTGTCGAATGATTTTGATTGACAGGACAAGCACGTGGACTTCGTGTGATGCGTGTGAACTTGAAGATGGAAAATAAAAGCCGATGATTACTGTCAAATGGATTTGTTAATCTTTAGAAAAATGATTACTTTTACTGCTTGGAATATTAAGGAAAAATAATGAGAATTTTTATTTGATACAACAGATATCTGAGAATGTACGGGTCTCTCTCTATCTTGTACATTTCTCTGTTCAATAAAAACTATGACAGCACATTACTTTTTTAGTTTTGAAAATTTAATCTATTACAAATAATTTGATTGCCGCTTTCCATCATCTTGTCTGAGTATAATCACGGCCGGGAAATGTCTACAGATACATGTAGAAGTTAGCTAAAATAATCATCATAAAAGAATAAAAATGACACATAAATAAATAATATTTTGCATTAGAATTTTAAAATATGAGTGTATTTATGCAATATGTCAACAGACTTTTGTAAATTTAAAAAATCCATTATTTTACTCAGAATCGCCTTGGCACGGAAATACATGTATGGTTGTTTCAACCCGGTACAATGTAATTTATTCATTCTATAAATAGTAGTTTTATTTTCTAAAGTCCACACATATAAATAGTAGTTTTATCTTCTAAAGTCCACACATTATTTTATTAGTTAAAATAATAAGCATATTTACTATATAAGTAGATTAATTTTATATTTATACACGTTTTACGGCAATTAAAATCGTGTTATTAAAATATCGTGTTAAAACATACGTATGTGCAGAAAAAAATGTTTTTATTAGTTATTTATTTATCTATTGTTTATTTATAATTCAGCACCTGAAATTAGAATTATAGAATAATAGAATAATTTCAATGCAAGGAAAAGATCGGAGGCATTACGAATAAATCGTTCATCTCGCGTTCACCGTTCACTTTGCGATTGCATTCACGCTCCGTTTGCATTCTGCGTTAACTCACCGTTCACACATCGTTCACCAAGTTGAATTCAGCATTCGCACAATGTTCACTCACCTTTCGCTCTGCGTTCGTTCACCGTTCAGGTGGGAAAGTAGAACGTTTCAGGAATTGTATGTAATATGATATGTATTTAATAGCACAGAAATATATCAGCTGAGGTTATTATTCTAAAACTTACAAATTCATTGGAAATCAAAACAGAAGCTCAGCACAAGCGTAAAATTGGATTCAAACGAATCAAAGAATAAGTACTCAAAGGATTATAATGCTTGCCTGTATAGGAGATTTTATCATGTTATTAAAATTTATGTTATTTCAAAATATATAATTAAATTGTAAAGTTATCATTGTTTAACAGAGTCATTGCTCTGGCATTTTTAATTCTAAAATAACTGACCTGAATTCCCCTACGCTGGTTGACGATATTTTCCCTCTTTTCACGGGCTGAAATCTTAGCTAATGTAAGCCTAGCTTGTCTAAGAGCACTGAGTGCTTGGGACTTGATCTGACCTAGATTTGATGCCCTGTTTTGCTGATTTGGCCTCCTTTGATCCTGATTCTGCGAGGAATTTAAACAATACCAGTTAATGTTGACTGCTTTCAATAGCCTTAAGTTTTATCATTATTTTGTTTAATCATATGCTTCTACATTTTTTAACATGTTGAGTATGACGAAGCATTCCCTACATACCTGACTAGCATTCCCTCTGTTTAGTGGACTCACACCCTTAGCTCCTCTGGCCTTTCCTCTCCTCATCAGATTGGTCCTCAGCTGTTTGTATTTGTTAGGACCTCTTCCCTTGACATTGTCCACAGCAGTATTTGTCCTTCCCTGTCTCTTCCCCCGATTACCGCCCTTTGATCCTCTGACTCCTGAACTCTGACCTGCACCCCACATTGCCCCTCCTCTGCCTGTTTTTCCCCTCTGTGAGCCTCCCCTGTTTGAATTTCCCCTTTTCATGCCTCCTCTGTTGGTGTTTCCCCTAAAGCCTCCTCTGTTAGCTGATCCACCTCTGTTTCCCTGCCCCCTTCTGCCTTGCCCTCTACCTCCCCTATTTCCAGGTGGCCTTGCATTTTTCTTCTTGTTAAGTTTAATTATGTCATCTGTAACAGAAAAAAAATAAATAAGAAGAATAAAAAAAAAACAAATTTTATCAATTATAGCCTCTTTTCAACTTGTTCATGAATATTTAAGGTATATAATGTCAAGTATAAAACAATGAAACAAAAATATAAAATGCCACCATGAAAGTCATTTACTCTTTCATTATAACACATTAAAAGAAATGCTGTATTCAGGGATACTTTGTGGTGTATTTTCCTCCCACACTTCACACTTGCAAACAATTTTGCCCTGTTTAAATTTACCCAGTAATCACTCATCAAACTGTAGCAAAGTAGCTCATGAAAAAGATTGTCTGAATAATGCAAATGATAAGTCACATCAAAGCATAAACCCTGCCTGTCACATTGAATTTTGAATTTTTCTCCTGAGAAACTTAGGAATAAGATTAATTCTGTAGGTCATTAAATGTACACATTCATGCAAAATGAAAACATTTACAGTCAAGAAATTTCTTTTTCTTTTTTTTTTTAATTTTTTTGCACCAAAAATTTTAATTCAGGAATGAAGCTTATTTCAACTTATATTATAAGATATAACAAAAGTTAGGGCAGTTTACACTTGGGGTTTATAAAAAGCGTAAACTGTTATGTTATATCAAGTAAAATAAGTTGAAATAAGCTTCATTCCTTATAATTTAATTTCATTGTACACAATGAGACAATTTTTCCTCCAGAAAAAGGCTTCAAATTGAGCTTACTTTAAAAGTAACGTCAAGCGGAGTAATACGTTTTTGTTTTTGATGTTAACTCATTGTGACATAGGCAAGTTAAGTTATACAAAATGGATCAAATCTTTTACCAAATCAAATGATGTGTTACAACTAAAATTAAATTATTCTCTTTTGGAATATTAAGCCATCTTTAAAAGAATTGATTGCTACCCTCTCCAACTCACGGTAAAATTAGTGAGTAGTCTGGAAAATTTTTTTTCTAGAAAATTGCAACATATTTGTTGACCGGATAACAGGAATAAAATATTATGTACTTGAATTAAAAACAAAGTTTTGAGTCGGGCCATTTTTTGTCAGTTGATCGGGAGAGGACAACCAAACAATTTTTTAAAAGATGGCCTTAGGCCTTTTCTGAAACTGCTCTTTTACATGACGAATTAATAATGTTTGGCAAATATTTTGATGACAAAATTGATGTATATTAAACAATGAAATGCTCGTTAGTCCTGATTCACGAAAATATATGATCATTTTGCCCTGCAAAAGAGCATTATCACAGATATTGAGAAACACTCTTTCTCATTGTAAACAGATTATCATAGTAAGAATAGCGAGCGCAGCCAGCCTCGCTAGTAACTGTGAGCTCTAAAGACGCGAAGAGAAAATGCGGACTACTGCAAATTCATTCCAAAGAATTTTTTCCACAGTAATTTTGACCCACAATGCATCGCTTTGTACACAAACGCTAAAGCAATGTTCTCGCAAGAATAACAACAAAAGTTAAACAAATAATAAACTTGCCTTGATTTAATGAATTAATCTGTTTATTGAAGAAAAATAGTCATAAACTGATTGAAATCAGCCTTGTTCAGGCTTCAGTTTGGTAAATCAACATACAAAAGACGCCATATGACGTCAGATTCTTATACGCACCAAATGTCACGTGCGGTTTGACGAGTCCGATCTAAATGAAAACTAGATAAGCATCTGCGCTTGCCCTAACGGTCGCACCGTCAACATATCACTGTACATTTCATTTTGGCTAATGATCTCAACCTGTTTTTAACTTCAGACCATTACCAACTATATCACAAATATCATTAAAAATTAGAAACAACCATTAAAACTGCTATATTTGATGAGTTAATATCAAATTTCAAGGTTTCATAAAGGTCTATACAATCTAATAACATTAATTAGAAAGTGTTGATGGAGAGCATGAGGTAAAATCACTGCCCCAGTCAGTCAATGTTTGATGAGTATCTGATGCATCATGATCCGATTTCATGTTCAGCCTCCTTGCCAAGTTGAAGTTGTTTCATTTTTCCTCGTGCATTTAGGAATCACAAATTTCGTGAAGAAAATGCTAGATATTTACATTTGAAACATATATATTCACCTAACGACATGTCAATCTTTTCTACAGCCTCCATTTTCTGTCATAAAACTATACTTGTGGTGTGTACCGCGTTTATTTTGTTTTTTCTCCCCAACTCACTAGATGGCGTTTGCAACAGATGTCAATGTTAACTAGACGTTTGTATTCTTCATACAGTTTACACATATCCACAAACGTCTGGGTGATGCAGACTGTAATCAAAGTACCGAAAGCACAGAGAGACCCTTTGCTATCTCCCTCACCATAGGACGTGATTCGCAAGCAGCGACACCCCCACCCCCGAGAGATTTATTACTTTAAAGGTATTTCCTTCTGTGATGTCATAGCTTTTAGCAAATTTTTTTTTATCAATTTGAATTCATACCAAATAGAAGTAATTTGGAAGTATGTTACATATTAATTGGGGGGGTTGTGAAAAATATTGTTAAGTAAAATAAATGAATAGAAAAAAAATAATAAATAAGAAAATAAATCAATCAATCAATCAATCAATTAAATAAATAAATTAAATTAAATTGAGTTTTTTAAAATTATTATTTTTCCTGACCATCAATGAATTAATCTTAAATAGTAAAAGTGTTAAAAACAATAACCCCGACTTTGGTATCTTGATTCAAGCATTTTATTTTAGTATTGTTCTTCATATAAAAAAATGACTGGTTTCCCTGATATTTACAATTAACACATATTTTTAAAGTTATAGAATAATTTCGGAACATTTGACCTGTATTAACTGGTCAGGTCAGTCGTGAGGTACTTTCAGAATAGTTATGAAAAATTTCCTTAAAATGAAATGCATTATGCTTAGATTTATTTTTGTATAAAAAGATAGAAATTGATTTATAACGATGTGTCAAAAGGTCTCCAAAAATGTTTTTAAAAATGTGCCTGTATAGAAAGGGTTAAATGTTATCCTGACTCCGTCCGTCTGTCACACCTTCTTCTTATTTTTTTTTTTTTTTTCACCAGATAGATGTTTTAGAATTGGTTTTTATGGAGTAAAATTTAAAGGAGATAACCCCTTGAGGACAGGACACGGTCATATAATTCAGGACACATTTTCATACTGAAGTTTAAACATGAAAAGTATGTCTAAATATACTAAGTGTTCAACCCATACACATTTAGTATGCATTCAATTTCATTTCAATGCATTTCATCCAATTTCATTGAATCTTAGGATGATATGGGTTGGATACCTTAAGAACTTAAATTGATAATATTTGGTGGATAATGGATATAATTTATATTAAAAATTAAACAAATATATATTCGGATATTCTTTAGAAAGTGCGATTATTAAATAAAATTACGTTATATTGGCCATGATAACTTTTGAGATAGTAAAGGTAGAGCTTTCATATTGAACAGGTGTATTACCTGTACATGGCCTTTCTAAATGCGCCACAATTTTTGACCCAATGACCTTGAACTTGAAATTTGACCTACTTTTCAAAACTTTAACCTTGGTCATAACTTTTGAAAGAGAAAAGCCATAGTAGAGCTTTCGAGTTTCAAATTTATATTACCTGTGACAACACCTTTCCAAATGCATCATGATTTTTGACGCCGTGACCTTGAAGTTTGACTAACTTTTCAAAAATGTTATCTTTCCTAATAACTTTTGATTGAGATGAAATAGGGCTTTCATATTTAAAATGTGCATTGCCTGTAATAAGATGTTTCCGAGGTTGCTTTAATTTTTTACCCTTGACCTCCATGTTTGATCTACTTTTCAAAAATATTACCTTAGGTGATTTCTCAGGAATGACATATGATAGGGCGTACATATCTGACACAATATGCCGGGCCATAAATAATGGCATCCCATCCACTGAGACAGCGAAAGCGGAAGACCATAATGCTTTGAATTTGCTTTCAATGCTTAACGTTTTGTTCATGTAACTACTCAAACTTTTCAGGCACGCCCCCACTTCTTGTTGTTGTATAGTCAAATAAAGGTAATGTAGTATGTTGAGTCAAAAAAGTTACTGAAAGAAGTTGGAACATACCTGACCCTCATTGCACTTCAAACCACCTCCCCTAGTTCGGGCAATTTTTTTTTTGTATTGGTCAAGTTTTTTTCGGCCGTAAGTTGATTTTTATTTCTCTGGCTCCCCCTTTCGAAAAGGATGCTTCATCACTGCTTATTTGATACATATATATAGTGTATTCATGAAACTTTGCCCAATATTATACAATATGATTACAGAAACATATATCAAATAGTAAAAAATAAAAGGTTTTCCTGTTAATGAAGAGGAAGAAGAAGAAGAAGAAAGAGAGAGACAGAGAGATTCAGTTTTCGACAACTGTTGATTTCCTGGCAATTTTTTTTTATTATTTAAAAAAAAAGTAAGCTGTATACATACTGCAGTACTTGATCTTAATTGTACACACAGGATATTACTCGTAAATCATTTAGATCGACAAAATATAAAAACAAAGTTGAACCTTGGTGCATTTTATTTGTAAACAGTCGTAGGGCCTATATCTATTTTGTCCATTATTTGCAGAGGTAAGGATTTCTTTGATTGTTTGAGTATTATAAAATATAAAAGAAAAAATATATGAAGGATAAATTGCTTTTTTATTATTTGTAACAAGCATTTTTTTATAATCAAGGCCGTAAGAAACAGCGACAAGAACCCTCGATAATTCTGCCTACTAGTAAACGCGAGTTAATTAACTGTAGAGTACACTGCTACTTTATGCTTATGTCCCTAAGTTATAACCTTTCTTGTGGCTCTTTTCAAACTGAAAATATTTTCTTCCTACGGCCTGGCACTTATTTTTGTTTCAACAATTGTATAAATAATAGCTACCTCTTTTAATTCATTTTCCACAACCCTCAGTCTTTGATAACCGTATTCCTGTCAGATTCTTTTTCAACAAATACAAGGAACAAATTCAAAATGGATATTTATCTTTTTTATAATGACACTTATGCTAAATCCATTTTTGATACCGTAGTAACCGTTTTTAGGTCACGAAAACTTTAAGCAGAGAGCCAATTTGATTTTCATATGTAGGAAGAATTTATCAAGAGAACAAAGACGGAGAATTTCTAGCTGTCGAAATAAGACACTGGATGAAGTGAGTCAGAAAATGGGATGTCTTTTCCGGTACCACGTATTGATTCGCTCTCTGTTGCGTTTACTTCTTCTATAAACTGAATGACTTAAATCAGTATTGGTTGTACAATTATATCTTAGCTTTGTTAGCTTAAACGTAGGTGAGAGAGAGAGAGAGAGAGAGACAGAGACAGAGAGAGCGAGAGGCATTTTCGCATACTCTAATAGGGATTTCTTTTTGTAATCAAAACTTTTTCAAACAATTTTGTTAATATATATGTATAAGCTCATTCAAATTACATTTTTTTAAAAAAAATGTTAATAGTATATTCAGATAAAATGTGAAATTGTGGAGTTTGTATGGAATACATGGTAAATATTGAGGCATCAACCTTACTTGACAAACTCTTGACAATAAACCACCCTTAACCAGAAAAAACCCCAACATTTAAATAGGTTTGTTTGAGTACCTTATGATTGCTTTTCATTACATTTAGATTATTTAGGTTAATAAAGGTGGTTTTCCAACTGAAAATAATTAAATAAATATATATTTGAATTTCCTTCTCATATAAGTTGAAGATTTCACAATCTGTCTATGAAATATACGTATGGAGATAACGAACACTATTCAAGCTCAGAAGCTCATTAAACAATACAAATTATAGAGCAGAACAAGGACGGACCTCTAAAACATCAGAGGTGGGATCAGGTGCCATGGAAGAGTGACAATCCCCTGCCGACCGGTCACACCCGCCGTGTGCTCCTTGTCACGATCGAAAAAAATCCGTCAATTCAATGTGTAAATAATGGACTAACAATTAGTATGAAAAACGTCAGTCAGCATTTGACTTAATGATATTATTTGGGGGGTGGGGTGGGGGTGGAGAGCATTATTGGAATTAGAGAAACAAAAGTAAATTTAAATGTTTGCACAATACTCATCCATAAACGAAATTCCATGGGAATATAGAATTTAAAAGATATATCTACAAATAGAAACGAGTTGGTCGTATGTCTTGGACATCAAAAGGAAATAATAATTTACCCCCACTAATTATTTTTTTATAGTGAGGGATTCTGCCAGGTTATTTGCAGGAAATTTTTAAAGTATTTTCTCGGCCAAATGCATACAGACATCATATTCTCTCTCTCTCTCTCTCTCTCTCTCTCTCTCTCTCTCTCTCTCTCTCTCTCTCTCTCTCTTTGACATTTTGTGAAAAAAATATTAACAATTAAGTAGTCGTCAAACTGATTTTGCATGTACTTTGATAAACCCTTTCCAGAAATAAATATGCACACTCTTAAATTGATGAAGTACCATTACCTTCATCTAAATCTTAAAAATAAATGTACCGATTCTCCCTCTCAGGACCAGCCTTGTTAAATTTATGATTCATGATCACTACATATAAAAAAGTTTCCATTAAATAAGTTTGACACTCGGGATTTTAGATCATTTTTTCTCCCAGCGCCTGTTTTAAGATCATCGACCCCTTATCAAGATGGCCTGAGCTAGTTAGGGCGCTGCGTTTCGCCAATCTTAGATTTTACTTTTATTTAAAATGTACAATCAAAAACACACCTTTCATACACCTCTTAAAGTAGATAATTTGCACCTTGTTTCTAAAACCCTTAAGAAAATATACCTTTCTTGAACACAATAAGAACTTCCGATGAAATGATTAAATTACTACTTGGCATTAAAAGTTTCACACTGTTTTCATTGTTCAACTCATCAAGAGGTGTTACACACTGCGTGTATCATTAGGAGTAATTCACAATTCTATGTCACAAGATTTTCTTTTCTTTTCAGCGATCGAAGAAGCGGTGCAGTGACCTATATGAATTGATGTGATAGATAATTTTAATTTGTGTGAACTAAAATTAATTTATTCCATGGATATTAAACCACCTCCTTCTGGCCGAGGTGGCTATAATTTCTACCAATCATCGGAGGTTACTGGGACAGAGTAAAAATATATAGGGAGAGATTATCTAACAAAACATGACATATTGATCACGGAGAATTGTTTACAAACAAAACGGATAGGTATGTATTTACATGATTAAATTTCATTATATTCTGCAAGAAACAGCGCATGCAATTCTTATGAGTTGTCTTTCTTGATCTTTGCACGATGCACATTGTCTTACAACCTTTCCTTTGTTGGCTGGTATAGGAAACTTTGAGTAGATGACATTTATATTTCTTTTTATATGTCTTGTATTTAGAATTGGCATTAGCAACGAACATTTTTTCCTCAGCAACTATTTGTTGTCTCTGAATGTATATTCAGTTTTAATCTGAGTCTGCGAATTTAATTTTGTGAAAATGAAACTCGCAACATAAGATAAAAGAAATATTTAGACTGTTTTATATTATTGAACCTGATTATATAAATTCTGATGATTTTAGGAAGGACTATCTTTCCTGCCCTTATTTCGATCCATTTTATAGGAAAATAAAGTGACTATTTGTAAATATTATGTCTTAAAATAATTTTATTTTTGTACCTAAAACAATTTTTTAAAAATCGGTTTTCTCTACTAGCAGTACTTTTTAAAAGGAAGAACTTAAGAGACTTATTAGATAAGTTGTCTCGTTTGTCCTATTAAATAATGTCAAGTGTTTGAAACAATAAATTAGACTTTTGAAATAAATATTAAAGTCCAAATAAGATTGCGAATCACAACTTCACTTTTCATTAATACGCATTAAAAGTTGCTTGCGCATCTCCGCCAAAACTGATAGCATTGTAATATTTCTCGACAATGTGTATGTAAAGGTATTTTTTTTATGGAATTAAAGTTTATTGTTTAAGAAAACTTTTGAGTTGAAACATAGATTTTACGACGGCAAGTAAAAAATGATTGACGGCATTTCCGCCATTATCGCATACCATTTGATAAAAAATATGAGGATTTAGATTTGACTCTGTTTATTAAGTGTTTTCTGATAGCAAATGACAGTTATAATAATATGAAAAACCTTTTCACCCAACAGTATAGATTATGACTAAGGTCACCCAGTTGTGCCAGTGCCACATTTATAAAAGAAGACTTCCTTCCAACAATTTTAGATAAAAGCAAGAAGTAAATTGTTGTGGGAATATTTAGTTTCACACTGCCATGACTCACGCTATTACGGGTAGTACAGCTGTAAGCTTTTTGTCTTCAATCACTAGTTACGTCAGCAAATAAGACTTTTAATATAGCTGCTTGGCTGCACAATAGTTAAATGAAAATTTTAAAAATTAACTGTTCAATCCAGCAAATTACATGTACCCTTGAAAGAAGGATAATTACACTTTTCCGGAATATCGCACGAAAAGGAAAGAATTTCCTTACATAACCATATTTGTCTTTGATTTATAAGTCATGACAATATTTCTTATACTTGAGTATTGAATGATTTCAGTGATCGGACAATGAACACCAAGCAATGCAGCTGCAGCTCAGTGACGGCCCTGGTTCCTCCCTCGCCCTGCCCCAGCGAAAGCCCGGATGTCCATTTTACACTGACAACTTCAGCAAGTGAGAGTTCCATCGCAAGAAAGCGAAGCTCCGACTCCTCCAGTTCCGAAAAGAGTTACATGTCTTCGGAAAGCTCCAGTTCTTATCCTACATTATACAGAGCTGTCACTTTGTCATTGTTAATCCTTTGCATCGCTTTGACAGCATCCGTCGTCTCTTTGTTTCTTTTAATATCTGATCTCAGAAACAAACTTGCCAATGAAATCGAAAATCAAAACAGCAGGCAAATATGTGTTCCTTGTGCAGACTTAAAGTTTGGACCATTTCCCGAGGATAACACCCATCTCTCTAAACTTATGAGGAAGGTAGTTAACGGAGTAGAAGTTTGTTGTGGAGGGACACCAAATCAGACGTCGGCCATTCTGAGATTGGTAGGACTTATTTTCAATTTGCCATGTTCTTTACTTCGCTGTTTTCTTAGAAAGTCCATAAAAAGGTAGAAAAGTCTTGGATCTTAATACTTTTATGTGATTTTCTTATAGGTGTTTGAGAAAAGGAAGAACGTCACACATGCGAGAGGTATGTATATTGCAAAGAAAGAACATTTTATAATGAAATCTTTTATATACATTTACATTCTGAAGTTATGCACGGTATTTCTTGGATTTCTGCAATGTGCATTACCCTGTTAGCACTCGAATGTCACGAAGCGTCCAAAAATCAGTTTACCTTTTTTTTTTATTACAGCCATGATACAAGGACAAGAAAGTTTAAGAGCACGAGCCAATGCAACTCAAAGGAACCAAAATGATGTCGCTGCGCACCTTTTGATTGGTCCTCAATTTGCAGCCATGAGTTCCGGTAGATAACTATCAATATTGTTGAATATCTTTGAAGAACATTCCTATATATGAACTTAAGTAAACATTTAGAAAATAAACAGATACCTCTAATTAATAGGGTTAACTTTAGGATTGCGCTAATTAAGCATAGAAAATTTAATAATCATAGTTCAAATGTCTTCTACACTACAGAATTGGGCCAAGCAGCTGTGCGAAACTGGATGACCGCTGACCCAATAGCGCACGTCAAAGGTATGCAGTTAGGTCACGACCGGATTCGTATCAACAGTTCTGGGCTTTACTATATATATAGTCAAGTTTACTTCCTGTCTCAGTACTTTGGCGGGAAAAGTTCTGGCGCCACAACGCTGTATCACTACGTGTACAGATATAACGTGATTTACCCCAACGGCGGCGAGGAACTTCTCCTGAAAAGCATAAGAACACAGTGCTGGGAACGGAATAAGGACTATGACGATTACACAAGCTTCACAGGCGGTGTGTTCCGATTAAATGTGGGTGACGAAATTTATGTTAAGGTTTCGAACATTAGTCAGGTTTCTCAAGACCCTAAAGCAACTTTTCTTGGTATGTTTAAATTAGGATGAAATGCAAAATACCATTATGTTGGAATGGTTTGTAGGTTATAATGTCAAATCCCATGACAACAAAGTTTATGAAATGGAATCTGGATATTCCAATAAGATTTCGTCACACGCATACTATTATAGTTTAAGTAAAAAGTGCGTTCAAAGACCATTGATGGCGTAACTTGTACAAGTATTATACCCCACCGGTGATAAGAATAGTTGAATTGGTTATTATATAGTTTATTATTTAATGTTTATATATTTTGTTCCCGTATATAAAACTCCTTTTAAAAAAAATCAAAAACAGACGGCCACTGACACAATATTCGAATTTCACGTGCAATTGACCGGCGCCGTTAATGATGCAATGTAGATATACATATATTATAATATTATTGTGTACTTTTCAATCAAATATAGCCGTCCATATTAATAATGTCACATCAATGACCCCAGTGAATTGTTTACATTTTTGTCATCACGTATGTATACAGCCATGTTTGTTTCAGACGCTTTACATGTGATCAGCATGTGTGTGTCATGTATATTATTTTGTCTCCTAAATTCAGTGCAATGAAAATATTTACCATTTATTTATCTAATTTTAGATTGACAATTAAGATTTGATTTGTGTATTGCAAACATTTTAGGTCCTAATGACCCGGTGACATAGTTTTATGCATTGTTTACCAACAGTTATGAAATTAGGTTGTTTTTAGTGTTATCATATTTATATATTATCTATACTGAACACGTGTTATATATCTACATGCATTGTTTATGAATATTTACATTATCTATATTGTTCAGCAAGAATATAATTAAAATATGTCTTATTCTTTGGTTTTGAGCTGTTTTTTAATGAAAGGGTGATAGATTCATATAAATTTAAGATCCAGAGGTTGGTCATGACCTTGTGCAAAATCAAGCTCCTAATTGAAGAAATATGAAGATTACAATATGTAATCATGCATAGAAGTCCACCGAAACTATACACATTGTAGGCATAGCTAACACGGACCTCTCAAATTATTAACCATAGGTAATCAGAGATTACAGAGCTCACCTCAACAAATGTTGTCTATAAGTAAGGCAAAGTCCCACTAAAACTAATATCGTACAAGTTTACATCCAAAAATGCAAAGTTTAGGCAATTTTGATCTGATAGGGCTTGCAGATACTTGGGAATAAACCTATCCGAAAACTTCAAACTAGTCGCCCATCAAGAAAATGAAAATCAGCATCTGAAGCAAGTTTGAGAGTATTCATCCCTGGATGCATCATCTATGCAAGTTTGGTTAATAAAGGCCTTAAATTTTCTTGGTGATACACCCATAACTTTTACCTGGTCCATTAGCTGGAAAATGTATGTCGGATCCAGCATCTGAAGCAAGACCATTAGCGTGCATCCTTAGATGCATCATCCATTTCCGGACTCTACTATATACAGTCAGTTCTCGAATCATCGCCATTTTCGCAATACCGCCATGATTCCCCAAGAACGTTTTTCCTGCTATATAAAATTCTCTTTATAACGCCAAATTCGCATACCGCCATCCGCCACCCTGTTTTCACAACAAACGTCCATTTTTAAGTGTCAATTATCTCGATATACCGCCACAGGTGCAAGTGGTCAGTGAAGCGCGGCTAATTGGTTGACGCTATCCCTGTCGTTAAGTATGCAAAGCCAGACAAGGTACATGCAATTATTTAATTAAGTAAGAATTAAATAAACAATACTTTTCACATGAACCGTTATAATAATTCCGTTTCCTGTTTAATAAAAATCATTTAGTCACGGCTTCGCCACGAAAGCGGTTGTTGTTTATTTCGCCAATAACGATATTATTTTAATGATATCTGCTTTAAGCAATGAAAAGTTTGCTTAAAAAATAAATATATACAGTAGAAATTGTGAACGTTTTATTAACAATGATGCCATAAACAATGAATTTATTCAAGAATCCATTTTACGTACTATCGGCAATATATCACGACGACCGAACCAGCATGTTTTTTTTTTCAATATCAGACGTGCAGATTTACATGCATACAGTCATGTACTTGTCTTTATTTCATAACTGCACATTTTGTTTCAGCGAAATTGTACATAAAAAAATTACTAGAAGTATTTTCAAATTTAGAAATATGTTTTTATATATATGTATATGTAATATTAAGAATAGAAACGCTTAATGGTATTTCTCAGAACGATAACTCTACTTCATGTTTCCTAAAAGATGGGAAATTCAATTCATCGCCAAATTCGTTATACTGCCATGATTTCTAAATTACAAAAGGTGGCGGTTTATCGAGAATTAACTGTATACAGTTTGCTCAAACATAGGGCATATACCTGCTTAAGAAGAAGCCGCTGCAAATACTCTAACCTGTTCACTCATCCATAAAATGTAGGTCAGTCTGTTAGTGTGCATCCTTAGATGTTTCATCCATGTAAGTTTGCTCAACATATAGGACTCATAGCTACTTAGGAAATGAGACCCGCATAAAAAACGAACCTTTTCACTCATCCGAAAAATATGGGTCAGATCCAGCATCCGAAGCAAGCCTGGTAGTGTGCATCCTTAGATACATTATCCATGCAAGTATGGTCATCATACGACCAATAGTTACTTGGAAATGGGACATGCACCAAAACATTAACCTTTTCACTTATACGGAAAATGTAGGTCAGATTCAGCATCCCAAGAAAGCCTATTTGAATGCATCCCTAGATGTATTATCAATTCAAGTTTGGTCATCATAGGGCTTATAGTTAATTGGAAATGAGACCCACACCAAAAACTGCACCAAAAATGTTAACCTGCTCCAAAAACATTAACCTGTTCACTCATCCGGAAAATATAGGTCAGACTCAGCATCCAAAGCAATCCTGGTAGTGTGCATCATTAGATGTATCATTCATGCATGTTTGGTCAACATAGGGCTTATAGTTACTTGGAAATGAGATTCACACCAAAAACTGCGCCAAAAATGTTAACCTGCTCCAAAAACATTAACCTGGTCATTCCTTTGCTGAAATTGCAGCATCTGACACCTTTTCTGGTACAATGAAACACACTAGACGCATCTTCGATATATCCAAGTGTTTTTATCGTCTTCTCATTTAGAAGTTTTCAAAATAAATTCTGCTTTACATTAATACAAAAATGTAGGTCTGGTAATAACGGGGCGTATTGGTACCCATGGGAATTCGAAAAGAATTTGGAAAGGTCTGGCCCCACATTCATGAAACAGATCAAGAATTAAATCAAATTTTCAATCGCCTTTAAAATGTTTATTAATTTCTGAATTACTCTCAAAATATTTAAATAACAAAACTTTAGTGAATCATTGTTGAAACATATTTTAATTTTTATATGATTGACTTCCACAACATTTAAGTACACAATGAAGATTTTTACTATACTCTTAAGATGTTTCATGATCCTGGGGCCTGATCTCCAAAAACTACATACTAAACCTAGAAGATATTGTCAATCAGACACGCAAGCTTCTTTCCTGGAAGATATCGACTTCTGAGTACTTGTATGTACAATAAGATAATTTTCAACGAAACATTTTGAATATGACCAATGCATTTATATTGCATGTATTTTTTATTTTGGAAAAAGCTTTCTATGATGTCAAAAAGCCTGAACTTAAGTTTATTGTGGAGGGTATAAAGTGTTGAAAAGTCGTATGACTGTTTAATGTTGTTGATTTGCTATAGTTTTATGATTTCAAAATTTCTGACAGTTTCTTCCCCCCTCCCCCTAAAGTCTTGGATTACTTGTATACTGTTGTACAGTATCCTTGAATTTTCTCCTTTACTGCTGTAATTATTTTAGTATAGAAAGAGGTTTGATAAATCATTTACTTAAACAACTGTGCATCTTTGTTTGTAAAGACTTTTATTGAGTTTTGAAATCCAGTAAAGGTTTGATAATTCAAATTAATTTTATTTCATGGCAATATTAAAAAATATTTAAAACTGGCATATGGTTTTTAAGAATTTCCTCCTTAGAAAGGGAGCTAGGAGGTTATTTGAAAAATTCCTATGAAATCTGAAAAGTTGTTTTGTTTATCATAATTTAAAAAGTTAAGAAGAAATTTTAAAGCAAAATTTGATATTTTGAATGGGATCTAAATTTTTGATTTTTCAGTATTCATTCGGGTAAAAATCGTCCTTTGTTACAATCATTTCTTAATTGTGAAGTTAATCATGCCAAAATTGGCCGTTCTCCTCCGTAAGATCAAAGCCGGGTTATGTTTTTGCTACCATAGTGACAAGTTGTCCAGATTTTGTATGAAATATATGGAGATAACGAACAGTATTCAAGCTCAAAAGTCCTTTAAACAATACTAAATAGGAGCAGAGCAAACACAGACCTCCGAAACATCAGGTGGGATCAGGTGCCATGGAGGAGTGGGCATCCTTTACCGACTGGTAGCAACCGCCGTGTGCTCCTTGTCAGGACATACCGAAAAAAAAATCCATCGACAATTCAGTATGTAAGTAATGACCCGACAATTAGTATTTTATTATGTCAGTCTGCATTTAAATTGATTTAATGATCAATTGTTTTGCTGACAAGGTCATTGTATCAATCAAAGAACTTAAGAAATGCCATGTTGAAACGAGACTGCTGATATTCTTGTTTCATTAACTTTGTGGTTAATCTTTGGACTGTATAAAACAATACTGATACTACTACCTCTTATCTTAATTATCAACACTACTAATATATAATAGAAACATCACAAATTGATTTTCGCTTTTTCATTGGATGAACTGTAAGGAAAAGAAATGTCTTCGTTAACCATTTTTTCAGTAATAATGGGATTATTAAAATATATGTTCAATCTGGCAACTATAATTTTACTATTTACCAGATCTGCAGAAATAAGAATTTAAATACATTCCCTTGTGGTAAATTGTTTTGTTCCCCCTTTTGAATGATAAGCCAGAAACGAATCACTTATAATTTCTTCTACGTGAATCTTGTCATGTAATGCATTTTATATAGCCTTTCATTTTGTTAACACAATGAAAGTATTGGAAATAAAAAAAATTTAAAGCAATATTTATATATTTCTTTTTTATTTCCTCTGCCTCATGCATCCGGCTAAAGAAATGATGGGTTTTCCCCTCACGTTTTCATAATATTATCAAACAAAGATAATCGGCATATATATTTTACAGACGTGAATCTATGTTTATCAACAAAATCTATTGTTAACGTTTTATTACAGACAGATAAACTTAGATTAGCATTCGTAAATCTCAACGTTTTGACCTAACAAACGACACAACAGTCAAGTTACACGTCTTTATTCATCTTATAAGCAATGATTCTGCATTTCTTTTTTTTTTTTTTTTTAAAAAGGGCGTAAGAAAAGAAAATGAATAACCTTGAAACTCTTTTTTATTTGCAGCATTATTTATTTATCATATTATGTAGCAATTATATACTAGTACCACTTTTTATAATTATAGTTATAGGGGTTTATGTTGCCCGAAGTAGTTGGGCATTTCTGATCAATACTTCCTTTTTATTCAGTCAAATTTAATTGTTTTTGAAACTTCTATTTTTAAAAGGATGTACCGAGTCAATCTATATTTTGTACCTAAGCTCAACTGAAACTCATTGATAATGCCAATTAGACCAAACAGAAACAATGACATGCATGTTGTCTGTTGACATCTTCAACTGAAACCCATGCCAATAGTGACAGAAATTAATCATATATTTAGAAATATTGGCGTCAAATATAAAATCACCGGTCAATGATGTGGGAATGGAATGTTAATAAAGTCACAAACAAAATATATCTGTACTTACATCATCATTAGCATGATTTTGTCGACTGACATCAATGTTAACCAGGTACTGCCAATTTTTTACAAAAAAAATAATAATACCCACAATAGTAGCTAAAAAGCGTTAAAATGATTTATTATAATATATATATTATATATTTAAAGATAATTATTAATGAACGTTTTTATCGAAAAGCTATATTCAACAATTTTGCTTTCACTAAATTTGTACACCACCTGCAAAAATCTTATAATTATAAAAGTGTTGAGTGCAATATGAAAATCTTTCAAATAATATATTATTTTTGTACCCTTACAACCATAAACGTGGGGTGTGCATGATCTATTCAATTTTTGACCTACTTTATCGTTGGAAAACCCATTTAGCAGGCCAAGTTTGTTATATGTATTAGTATATATAGCACGTATATCAAGTTACGTGGAAGACTGGAAAATCTTTAACCCGAGAAAGCCCATTATAACACTGTCACTTTGTTTACCCTTTTTCGACCAACTGTCTAAAAATACCGACTCTTTTTTTTTTTTCAACCTCCAGGAAATAATATTTTTTCATCTTTATATTCCCGATTTATAAAAAAAACAATTTCAACATGCATGTCAAAATTTCTACACCTTCCTATATACCGACCAATTATAATTAAAACCTTGACTTGGGAGAGGACAAGCAAAGTGAAACATAAGTTTGAAGATGACATTATACAGTAAAGCAGACCCTTTCCTGTGACATATTTTGCCTAGGAGTTATTCCCCTTAGCCGCCATCTTGAAGGGCAAAGTAGTGAATTTACCTCTTTGAGCAACCAATTTTAAACATGCATGCAACAAATCTATGGGGGAAAATATTCATAATCTTAAAATTATGAATTAAAAGAGGCTTTAACAAACCTATATTCATAAGAAAAATAGTGATATCTTTACCTCAGTAACCAGTATAACAAGTTGAACTTGGTTGAATAATGAAGGGATCTGGGACTGTTGCCCTACAATATGACGGCCAAGGGGAATAACTCCTAGGCAAAATATGTCATAGGAAAAGGCACTCTCTACCATCGGCTCATACGAACGACAACTCTGCATGGGAGATTGAGGAAAAGGGTCTATACTGCTTTTATATGAATATATGGACAGGAATAAAAGGTGGTATTAGCTGATTAGTAGGGGTACCCGGGATACCTTAAAAGGAGGGGGCAATAAACGTGGGTTTAATGCAAATTGTCTCAAAATGGGTCTTAGGCGCCCAGGGGACGAAGCCCCCAGGAAGCTTAAATTCAGATTTAAAAACTTGAAGAACATTTTTGTGTATCATTTTAGCAACACTTTAAATTGTTATCAAAATTGTTTATTGATTTTAACTTTTTAAGTTTAATTTCGGTTAGATTTTTTAATTCGCCAGTGCTTGTCAAACACAATTTTAAGGAAGAAGATATTTCCTTTTACTCAAAACGGAAGCGTGATTTTAGGCTTCCTTCGCAGAAATCGTTCCTTCCTGATTGATTTCAATTCAGATCGATAAAATAGATATTTGGTTGACGTTTAAGAACACGGACGTATTGATCCACCAATTAGGATCGCCACCAAACTGCTTAGAATTAACAAACAAGTAAAAAGCCAGTGCGCATGCATGAAACTTAATTTTGACCTTTTAAAAGAAATGATTGAAGCTCCTTACTAAAACATGAACATGAAGAAAGATTGTTATCAATACATGTAACTTTGCAAATTTTCATCACAGAAACGTCCTACTACAAACTGAAATTCAAATGAAAATTTCAAGTGTATATACGAGGGCTGTTCAATAAATAATGTCCTCGGTGCTCGGAAAGAAGCAAAAGACACTTTTCAATGACTTAGTCTTAATGATTTAACTTAAATATTCTCTTTGAATTAAAACACATGTCCGTAACATTTTTATCCAATGTCTGATTGTTTTTAGCCCTTCATATACTGGATTATGGCAGATCCTATGATTTCCTGGACTTGTTTCTTCTTTCTGAAAGGTGTTTTTTCAAGTTTGGAAAATGAACCAAATCAAAGAGTGACAGATCTGGTGAATATTATTGTTTGACAAAATATTACCTTTCTGTTTACTAGTATCCCCAAAACTCCTTCACTCTTCATGGCGTGTTGGTTTGGACGCTGTCATGAAGAAATTTAATTTAGTGGATTCCTGATTATAGTTCCTTACTCTCAAAAACTTTTCGAGTTTTTTGTTGCAAAAAATTGCTTTCTAGACACCTCAAGAAATTGAACTGCCTTCCCGAATAAGAATTTGAACAACAAGACAACTAACATTTTTAGAAAATGGCATAAAAACGGTTTTTGTCCTCTTGTAATTCTTCTCTTTTCAGACCTTTCCTGTTTTTGTCAAGTGCAACTTAATGTAAAAATGTTTTGAGGGTAATAAAGCAAAGGATTCATGTTTCATTATCTGTTTGAATTTCAGACAAACGTGGATAACATTTTTTTGTTTTTTTGATTTTTTAAAATAATTGTTTAAATATTCCTATACGTTGTCGTTTCTTCTCATTTTTCAAAACATAGGGTGACCATTGAGTACTTAGCTTTTTTACTGTCAAAAGTTTCTTTAAAATAGTGTTAACTATCCCCAAATTGATACGTCCTATTAAAGCTGCTTTTTGTTTTAAAGTCAATCAAACATCATATGTGATAATTTGTTGAATTTTAGTAAACAGTACACTGGTTGTTGTAAGTCGCCAAGGACGGTACCCATTTTTGATGCCCATTATATAATTATTGTTCATTGAAATCCACCTGCTCATGTGTCTATAAAACGGGCACTGGTTGCTGTAAATTTCTCAAATTTCAATAAATATTTCTTTGGGATTCTTATCAAGTTTTACAGCAGCTTAAATGAAGCGTTTAATTTCACTCTAGTTTACTGATTCTTTACCATTCATTTTTAATGCAGTGTCTCGAATAGCCCTTGTTTTCCAGCTTCTCACAATAAAAATATGAGATGAAAAGTGGTCACATTAACTGATATAAATTAATTAAAGATTAAATCACGAGAGAAAGTCAAACTTAATGCCATATGATATCTGTGTTGTATGTCATAGAGTTCAGGACATTATTTATTGAACAGCCCTCGTACATGTGCAAGGAATGGGCTACAATATTGACCGTAGGTCAACAAAAATTGGAGCAAATTTTCTTAAGATAAAAAAAGTAGATAAAAACTACTGCCTTAAATAGCAATTTGAAAGAGAGAAAAAGATAAAATGGTGATCTAAATTTACGTTTCTCATCTGTTCCTTTATAAAAACACGTTGGGGGAAGGCGGATACTTTTTATAAACACAACAAAATCGTCTATAATTCCTGTTTATTTGTGGGGGTGGGTTAAAAATGTACAAGTAAAGAGTGCATAAACTTCATCACGTGTTCACTACCTCTAACGACTAGAGGTATGGCGAAGGGCCTTTTTTCAATATTTGTTTTCAGAAACTCTATGACAAGGATTTTCTGTGAAACAGATCATCAATTTTGTTACAAAAATTAATAATGTTACAAATTTTAAAGGTCAATTTTTAACGAAATATACCCAAAATAACACGCTTTTATTCACTTCCGGAGCCCCCGAAAACGCATTTTTAAGAAAAAATTCATAAGGATTTCTCCGAAAGCCTGCATTAATACATGTAGTTTTATTAAAAGTCACTATTTATTAAATTAAGCTAAAAGGGAGCACTCTCTCCTCATATTTAACTATTCCTTTTGTTATATTTTTTTTTATTACTTTGTAATTTTCATTATTTTAATTGTTGTTTAGAGGATCTGGGATTTTTATCTGCAAGTGGTAATCTTATACCCATATCAAATGAAATCTGAATTATCGTATATAAATGGATTCCTAAACGTTAGAAAAACCTTACAAAAAGATATATAGCGGGTTTCAGTAAACGTTTATCTAAGCCTCTTTCTTTACTCTTTACTATACGAGGGCTGTTAAAAAAGTTCGCGGACAAATTCTATTGTGAGCGCGCTATTTCCATGAAACCGCTTAAACTCTCCAAATAAAAACTTTACCTTTTTTCCAATAAATATACAAAGATTTAGTGTTTTTCGGTAATAATTACAAAATATACAGCTATATTATTTTGATAAAACATGCTTCATGGAGCATGTTTCTTTTTCGAACGTTTATATTACATAGACTTTTTAATGAAATTAAAAAATGCACAGTTGTAGCGCAAAAAGAATTATGAAATTTTATCTGCCGCTACAGTATTCATGAAACGTCAATTGGTGAAATTTTGAATTGAATTTGATAGTGTATGAATACGCACATGTATATTAATTGGGATGAAGGAGAAAATTCATGAGTACTGTGCGACAGTATACAAGATACAAGATACAAGATTTTATTAATCCAATTTGGGCCCCCGGAGGAGCAAAAAGATTTACAAATAGAAGGAGGAGGATCCAAATGATAGAACAAACATGATGATGATATTACAAATAAAGAGCAATTGTTAAAAAAAACAACAAAAAAAGTATATAAGAGATATACTGAATATACAAACATGTATTGTATTGTAAGTTACATACAAATATATATAATTTATATATATATATATATATATATATATATATATATATATATATATATATATATATATATATATATATATATATATATATATATATATATATATATATATATATAGTTAAGGGCAAGAAACTGGGAAAGAGGTATATAATTTTTTATGCTTATCACAATATCTTCATTTAAGGTAAATTACTAAGGAATGCAGCAAGTGATCTAAGGATGTCTGGGTCTTCATTAGTCATGAGCCAATAAAATTGATTATCATAAGATAGAGATTGAAAATTTTTACATTTAATTTTACAAATATTTATGAGTTCAAGTCTTTGTACATTAAGATGAGGACATACAAGGAGAAAATGAATTTCATCCTGAATCTCGTTGTGATGACAAAGTGAACAAATTCGTTACTCTCTTGGTATTTTTTGGTAACGTCCAATTTCAATTTTAAGCCTGTGAGCCGATATTATTAACTTTGTTAAAACTGATCTATGTTGATTGTTTGTAAGAATATCTAGATAAGGTTCAAAACAAAATTTAGTCTTTATGCTGGTAAAGGTAGACAATTTGCCATCTTTATGTAAATTCCTGTCTTTTTCCCATTTTAATTTATAGAAATTCAGTAATATTCTTTTCAAATTGGTTTTAAATTGTGGGGTTGACATACCTAGGATATCACTAATTTTAATATCAATATGGTTAAGTAAGAAGTTAACACAAGAATACCATGAAGTAAAACCATTTTGGTGTAGTGTTTTAGAGCAGTTGAAAGCCTCACTAAGCAAGGGAAATTCACCATCTAGATTCTCTAATCTATGCCAGTATAACAACATATTTTTAATGACATCAAAATGTAAATTCAAACGTCCTAGCTCAGATCTTACAGCAAAATTGCTGCTTTTACCATGAACCATTAGTAAATGTTTGTAAAATTTAAGATTTAGAATTTCGCCTTCTAAGCTTTGGTATATTTTGTCTAGTGTTATATTTGGATTTCTCTTAAATTTAGAGGTTGTTGGGTCAAAAAAAAAACCATAACTCCGAACCATACAGGATAATGGGTTTAATAGTGTGGTCAAATACATTTAAAGCAGTTCTAATTGATGGATTAAATGTGAGAAAGTCTTTTTGAAGTTTGAAATAGGCTTTTTTGGCTTTGTTACAACAATCATTTTTAGCATTACTTAGTGTTCCAGATGCATTAACAGTCAGACCCAGATACTTGTATTGTTTAACACATTCAATATTGTTGTTATCCAGATGAAAGGGAATTTTAACGTGTTTACCAGATGAATTGAAGACTATAATTTTTGTTTTCTTTGTATTAACTTTGAGACACCAGTCCTTACAGTATGTACTTAGTATATCGAGTTTTTCTTGTAGACCTTCAGCAGTTGGGGAGAGAAGTACCATGTCATCAGCATACATTAGGCAATGAATGGACATAGATGAATCATTGTTTAATTTTACAAAACTTTTAGAATTTGACAGATAATTTGATAGATCATCGAGATAAATCTTGAATAGGTTTGGGCTCATGTTATCACCTTGCCTAACCCCATTGTAAGTACGGAAGTGACCAATTAATTTGTTACCCAGTTTAATAGAAGAATAGCTTTTAGAATACATATCCTTGACAATTGAGTAAAATTTAGTGCTAATACCAGCTTTTAGTAGTTTAAGCTTCAGACCAGCATGGTTTATACTATCGAAGGCCTTATGAAAGTCAACAAAGCAAGCATATAGCTTCCCTTTTTTTGATTTGCAGTATTTTTCAACAAGTGTTTTCAAGACAAAAACATGATCTGAAGTTCTAGCTTGTTTTGTAAATCCTATTTGACAAGGATTGATTTTATCATTGCATTTTAAATATTTATCTAATCTTGAGTTAAGAATATAGTTAAACAGTTTGCCAATTGAGCTGGTTATTGTGATTCCTCTATAATTGTTGGGATCATTAGTATTGTTAGATTTGTATACTGGAGTAATGTATCCTTCACACCAAGAAGAAGGATAATATCCATGAGTTAAGCAACCATTAAAGATTTTCAGTAATATTGGTACCAAGACCGTTTGACCATGTTTAAGCATTTCATTACATATTCTATCAGTACCAGCTGCCTTACCATTTTTTAGTTTACCTATTGCTTTACTTATTTCATTGAAAGATATTTTGTAGTCAAGTTCATTAAATATGGGTGTTGTTTTCTCAGCTTGTTTTAGTTGGTCTTTAAGAAACTGATCTCGATCAAGGAAATCCTCATGAGTTTTATTCAATTTTTTGAAGTGGTTTAACCACTCATTATTAGAGATTGATGTATCAATTGTCTTTGTATTTCCAGTTCTTAATTCGCCTATAAGTTTCCAGTATTTTTTTGGATCAGTTGAATTTAAAGCATTTAGGTTGTTGATAATATTAGAATGGTATGTTCTAAATTTTTGTTTTCGTAGTTTGTTATATATTCTATATGCTTTGTAATATTGATTCTTAATATTGATATCTCTGGGGTAGTGGCCAAATAAAGTTCCCTTCTTAACTAGTTTTGAGCGCATATTTATCAACTTGTTATCAAACCATTTCTTTTTATGTTTAGCAGAGCTTTTATTACTTTTACAAGTTTTATTTTTAGGTAAGTTTGGTTTTAATGACATAATGGCTGCAGCTTCCAGGGAATCTTTTAATCTACTTATTGTCGATTCTATAGATTCTATGTCATTGATGCTCATGGTGTTATCAAGATTGCATTTTATTTTGGGGGATTGTAATGCCTCTATAAATTTAATAGCAGAGTCTTCCCCCCACTTAAAGGATGAATGGGTCTTGTAATTATTATTATCTATACTATTTTCTCTATTAGAAGAATCATGTTGAGAAAAAATATTCCATGATAACATACAGTGGCAGTCAGATAATGTGGAAATAAAATCTGATACTTCAAAAAACAAAATACGTTGTACAATATCTTCATCAGTTAAAAGATAATCAACAACACTACTTCCATGATAATTATGGCAAGTGAAATTTCCAAAAATGTCACCAAAACATCTTCCGTTCATAATACGAAGTTGGTTTCCAATACAAAAATCTATTAGTTCTTTCCTCTCTTATCCACACAAGTGTCTCTATTAACTCTTTTGAAAATATCATTATCAATTTTATATGTTTCAAATAAGGGTAAATATTGGTTGTTATCATCTAGTATATAATCAGTTGCATTTCCTGTTCTAGCATTAAAATCTCCACAAAGCATTATATTTCCTAAATCTTTATATTGATTAATATCCTTCTGTACGAGTTCCAGAATATTAACATTATTTCGTGTTATTGCAGGTGATCCCTCAGGGGGGTTGTAAACAGTACATATATACAAATCTTTATCAAAATTAAAAAAAGTTTTTTCTAATTTGATCCATTGATACTCACTACATGTATTTTTAATTACAGAAACATGATCTTTAATCTCATGCTTAATTAATATTGATATCCCTCCAAAGTATCTGCCATTTTTAGATATATTTCTACAAATTGTGTGGCAGTAAAAATCATCATGTAATACAACTGTATCTGGTCCAATGTGTGTTTCCACAAGAAATACTAAATCTTTATCTATAATTTTTGATAGAAAAAGCTCGTCCTCCATTTTGTTCATACCTTTTGATATCAATCCTCCAATATTCCAAAAAGCACATTTAACATTTGTTTTTCTGTACATCTGATACATTCTAAGAAAAAATACCAAATTTTCAAACCCAAATCAAGAGAAAAGGTACAACATCCTTCAAAACATCTAATACAATGTAAAATCTAGTAGTAACAATATGTGAGAAGAAAAAAAAAATAAATCAGTTGCAAATAAACATGACATTAATGAGTACAGGTGCACCGATAAGTGGAAGTGGTACATGTACAATATTTGAGAATGAAATTCATACATTGAAATACCCGTTAAAAGAATGGCATTGTTTATATATATCATCAGTGTAATTGATAAGTAACATCTGATATGGTGATAAAAAAGAAAATTTAGTAATTGTAGTTAAAACCATAGCTGGCAGGATGGTAAGGTCTCCCTTCCCATGGTTCGGATGGTGCGTACTGGTAGTTTCGCCACTTTCGCTGGTATTTGTACAACTTATTTGGTGAAGCACGGTGATAGTCAGGGTCTTGGTCTTGGTATATTTAAATAGACAGTAGGGTAAATCAGATATAAAACAAAATTTTTTAAAAAATCCAAGAAACCTTAAGAAATCTTGATATCACAATATTTTACACATCAAAATTATAAACATTAAAAATAACGAACTTTTTAATGCTTTATACAATCATTTCCCACGCTAAATTTTAGTTCTCCTTGAAATCGATAACAACTTCTTTTTCAAACAAAAATTGCTCCTTAATCTACTTATCTTTTTATTGGTCATTTGCAAAATTATTTGTTAAAAATACTTTGATGTATACAAAGCTATTTTAAAGTTGATATTAAAAAGATGCTCGAGTTTCTGATTGACATATCTATGCAGTTTTGGAGATCAGATCATCCAACAATCTTCTGGATTTCCCACGTGTTTCAACTGCACCCCCGTTATTAGCAAACCTGTTTTATCTAAAGCAGAATTTATATTATATATATGAGAAGAAGAAAACACTTGCTGTACCTTCAACTTGATATTTCACGACGAATTGTTAATAACAATAGTTACTTCTATTCCTATGTCAAATGTTTCCTAGTGAGCTTGAAATACCAAAGAGTCTATTGTATCTGTTTCATATCTGAATATTTTTGAAGAAAAAGACATAAACCTAAAACAAAGATTTATAGTAAACGTGATAACTTCAATCGTCATTCTTCTTTACTCATGCAGCAATATACCCTCATCACCTGCACATGCAGTTTATGTCTTTCAGTTGATTCGATACACAAGAGCACGCTCTACAATTACTAAAATTACTAAAATCTCTTGAAAATAAGTTCAACAAATGCAAGAGTTCACATGAACCAATTTATGTCAACATTTTGCATTTCTATAGTCATTACAATGACCTTATTAGAAAATGCAATCTTTTTAAAACGAATATTAAGTCGAACGTTTTTCATAAAAATTGTAAAGCATTTTCACACAGAATTTTCCACAGATTTTCCGGTATTCCCAATTAAAACAAATAGCATACGGCAAATATGATCATATCGAAAGGGATATTTACTCCTCAATGACACCTTATCCTAAATCCGATGACTTTAGAGGAACATGTGTCTATTCCCAATTTGTATTGTTCCAATGGACATTTTAGCTTAATAACGATTTGCTTTTTCCACATTTCCTTTAAAAAACTACTTTATAAACTTTATACACCTTAGACTTTTCAATCAAGCTTACCAGGTAGTAAAGTGAAGATTTGAATTGACTTTAAGAAAGTTTTATAGTATACATCATAAAAGTATCTTTTATTGATGACAAATTTGTTTTAAGATAGTGCCTTCATTAACAATAAAAGCTTACATATACGGCATATTCAAGGAGTGGGGAAAGTAAAACAAGGATTCTCAAAAACTCAACAAAAAAAACTTTTAGAAAATTTAAATTTAAACTTTTTTCAAAAGTCAGTAACTTTAAAATTTACTTCTCCATCGAATCATTCCTCGCGAAAAATAATTAAATATAGAAAAACATAATAAGTAAAAGACGTCAAGCAGACCAAAATTAAAATATTTTTCAACATTGTTTTACATAAGTGTTGTCATCTGCAAATTTAGCTATAAATTCCATAATAAATAAATATTTTATAGGCGATGGAAAAATTTGAGTGAAGTCTTAGTTTGTTTCATGATCCTGGATCCAGGTCTTCCAACAAACTGTTGATTTTGCGATTGGCACTAATTGTGTTCCTTTATAAGCTGGCTTGTTTTATATTTCTATTAAACAGAATTTATCTAAAAATTCTACTAAAGAAGAAACCACTTGCTGTGACCTTAACCGGTCCTTTAGATTTATCGACGTTGCATGTTTAATTAACAATCGTTACTTTCATTGATAATTATGCACATTGGATGGCACCTGATCCCATCTCTGATGTTTTGGATGCCTATGTTTGCTCTTCTCCTAGTTTGTATTGTTTTATGGACTTTTGGTCTTGCGTACTGTTAGTTTCATCCCAGTAACTTTAAATAAAAGGAATCACGAAGTCTGACAGACCAGTTTCATATTTGGATGCTTTACTGACTATGGATAATAAGGACTAACTAACAACTAAATTGTATGACAACGTGATTATTTCAACTTTTCGTTGTCAACTCTCACCATTTATGGAATAATATCCTGTCTCTCAACTTATCAGACTCAATGGCAAGCTCCAAAAGCGGACTGTTACCGACGGTTGATATTATAAGGATTTCAACAACGTCATTTTAAGTCAGCATTTTGTAAAATCTTTGGTCGTTATATGATAACCTTTTTAGCAAATATAACATACCATCATTGGGTCTTATTTTGGCTGACTTGTTTCATATCGATTGTGAGGCTTTTGTTTTAAAACTTAATTTTGACATAGGAATGATTCGTCTACCTAGGCAATATATAAGACCCGTCAATAGGGGATACGTACTCCTCCTAGGGACGTGGTCCCACATCTGGAAATTCCAGAGGACCGAGTTTATGCTTTCTTCACATATTTTATTTAAAGATTTTTTAGATCAATATCTGTTTGCTGTCTTCTCCTTTTTCATAGAACTAAGGTAATAAAAGCAGTTTTACACATAAAATAAAAGCACCTTCACAGAAGGCCATTTATCCATTGAAAGCATTGATAGCAGTGGTAATAATCATTAAAACTGAATTCATTTTTTTTCTCCTTATTTATATAAATAAGCATATGTTTCTTTTATGTTATGGTATAACATTAAGAAGTTTTAAATTTTTTCTCTGTTACCCTTTTTTTGTTTTGTACTTGTATTTATAATTTGTTTACAGATTAAAGAATTCAAAATAATGAAGCATTTTATTGATTTTATTATTACTTTTTAAAACTTTAATTGATGAACTTTTATGTTAAAATTTTTCAAAAAGGCATTTCAATTTGCGATTTGTGTTCGGTATGTTACTTTTTAGTGTTTAAATACAGGTGAACAGATTGTAAATATCACATAACAAGTAATAATTTACATAAATCATTTCGGAAATGATTCATCGTGTGCACTTTAACATTTACTTTTGACACCTTTGCGTCTGATTATTTTTAAGCTGTCAGCTGTGCACTTTGACATAAACTCTAGACTCAATTTTCACATCTTAAAAGTAAAACTGCACGTTATCTTAGCTTGTTAGTGCATAATTTATTATCCCTGATGGGGGTGTTAGTGTATATAAACCCTTTTGCCAAATTCAACAATATTGTAAATAAATGAAAACAATAATTAAAAAGTTATTTTTACGTTTTAGAATTCATTTTTGCTAAACAAATACTATTGAATTTTTCCACACCGAACTATACAGATAAAATTAATAGTAAACATTGGAAGTACATAATATTAAAATTTATATCTGTTATTTGACTTTCGAGTCCATTTTCTAAACTACCGTCGGACAGGAAGTGAATTTTCCTAGGAAAAAAACACTGTTGGTAGAAATAAGGTCTTTTGCTGGGACTCGAGCCTATCAAGGGTCATGTGGGGTCATTTTTAATTGTGTTCGATTTGAGTATTTTTTGTTGCTGCGTAATACCCGGTAGAAAAATCAGGGCAGTTAAGTTATTGACATGTCTTATGTCAACAAGATTAAATGGCCCCATGTATAGGAACATTAGGTATAAAACACGTCAGCTACTATATAAGTTATATTCTCTTTCTCAAGGTTACAAATCGAACGTGTGCCAAAAACTTCTACCTGAGCTCTCACGCTGCTTGCATTGGTTTAATCTTACCTGATCCAGAACAAATGAAATCTGTTGTGCCCAGGTGAAGTCACGAAAAAGAAGACATGGACATAATAATGCAAGGATTCAAGGATTCATAATGATCAAAAGAATATGGCATACATGTTCGATCTATTAAATAATTTATCATTGCATAATATCACTATGATCACTAAGAAAGAGTTCTTTGTTCCGTATTTCACTTTATGACACCTACCAAAGTTGTGAAAAACTTAAAGGGAGAAAAAAGATAGAAATAACAGCCAAGGACAAAGACTATTGCAAAATAATAGAATATGGTAGCTCACCAAATTTTCGGAACTCCTTATTTTTGCCAGATATCTAATTATTAGTTTTTAAATTCGAGACAAAATTTTATGAATTCGAATTGTAGCTGTATGTATTCAAAGCTAATAAAAATATAATTTTACATTGGCGAGCAAACTCTCTTGTTGATTTGCTAGAAAATCAAATTCACGAGATAAACATTTAATTTACAGTATGGAATCTTTTTATGACTGATATTTCTCTCTAAATATCTGTGTTCTGTATACAGGAAAACGTACATAACTAGATGCATCTTAATCAACTCATTACAGCATCCACTGTCAATTTAATTCTGTATATCATTGGTGCAAGTAATAGAAAGATAAGATGGAACTATCCCAGAAGAGGAATGGACCACCATTTTATTGTCGGTATCCACCGGCATCGCATGAAAATTCTTTTATAGTTAAAGATAAAAACTCTTACAAGTTTTATTGTGAAAAAAGATGATGAACTCTTTTGTTCACTGCACTTGTACATATACGTATATTATCAACGTATATGCACTGGTGGCGTTAAGTGTTTTTCCAATCTTTATATTATAGAGAAAATAAAGAATGTCTGTCTGTCTGTCTCGTTAAAACATTATAATAATTTTGTTATCACTGTTATGAAACCACAATTTGCAATACAAACGAATACATTAAACTCATGAACCTACCGACAAATGTTTGCATACAAGGTATCGTTCATTTGTTGACACTTAATCAATATTTAATCTGTTAGATAGTGAAGTACAAACTGCAGCAATATCGCTTTAAACAAAAAGTTTATCTAGAAGTAAAATTATATCAAATGAAGTACTTGATTTTAAATAAAAATTGTGTTGTTTTGTAAATTACATCGGTTTGTAACTGGAGATTTTCGAACAATGTATCTGTTATTAGAATATTAAGTATAACATATCCTAGTTTTATGGCTTATATACATATTACCTAGTAGGAGATGAATAAATTATTCATGTTTTAAAACACAAAGTTTTAAAACGAAAGTAAACAAATGTGAAAAACCATAACAGCAGAAAACACGTGGTTTTGTGTTGTGTATCCAATAAACCAATCACGTTAAAGCTCTCAGGGCGCTTGAAATACATGCTCATGTCTTGAAAACGGAAACTGTACATTGTTCAGGTAGGTCGACCAATAGCTCGTATGTTAATGAGTACTATACTTAACTTTTGCAGCCTTAAAAGGAAGATTTTGTTATTACCAGCTAAAGCGGAAATTTCATTCTAACGTCAAAATTAGTTTCATTAGGGGGAAATGCATCGAGAAGTGTTACATATAGTTGGGTACTATATTTAGATGAGATGGTATATTTTGAATTATTTCATGACATGGCGTATTTCACGGAATCATGTTAAGGTTAGAAGTCGATGCAGAGAGGGGGATACAGGGGTCCTCCTCAACAACTCAGCTATTTCCAAAACGCATGCATCGCAATTCTAGTTGTGTAACCGAGGCCTCTTTTATACAGAACGAATTTCTGGCAAAGGACTTATACAGATCGAATATAAAACTAAGAATATATTTTTATGTACTGGTGGTTGCGAATATTTTCTTAATGGTGGCGATTAGTGTTCTTGCATACATCTCTTTCTCGCGTAATTTGAACCAACATGATATGAATAAGAACAATTCCCGTCTGATGGAAGTTAAAGAAAACATACCCACAGGTGAAAAGACAGAGCGATTGTTTAGGACCAAAATCTCTAAAGAATTACCGGAAGGTGTGAACTGTGCATCTCTAAGATATAAACTTAACGCCACGGACGTGGACCCTGATGGTAGATGTTCTTTTGAGGATTTGATTGATGCTGTAATCAAGGTAAATTAGTTGATCGTATCTCTGCATGATTTACCATTTATATTTGGTTAATAGACAATAGGTAATGTTTTACTTAACTTCTGTCAATTCCTCTTTTCCAGTTTGTGAAACCCACAGAATATAGAGGTATTTATTGATTTTGTTTTGTTTTACAGATTGTATTTAAAACTCACAAATAAAATTTCATTGGCTTCAAACTTTAATGCATTACTCTATGATTTTTCAGATGTTATACATTTAATTGGTGGTATACCTGAGGAGGACAGGAATGGTAAATATACACAGTTAAATACATTTAGCATTTTTTTTCACAGTGCTTCACACATTGCATTATTGCATCATTACTTTAAAGTTATTTGAAAAATAGCTTTAAAGCTATTATGAAAATTAAGATAAATCAATGATATATGATCCCACCAACATAACATTTGACTTGACGACAGATTATATTTGCAAACAAGGTCATTAATTTCATCGTTTCGATCATAGAATATTCAAAATGTTGTCTTCATGGTTGAAAACTTTGTAGCTTCAGCTTATTTTTCAATAGCCTGTGTCGATTTTGGACATTGTTCCTAAGTAGATCATGCACTTACATATGGAATAAATTGGAAGATAAAATCCACAAAGTGGAAGTCATCACGTTCAAATAAAGTTCAGTTGTCATTAATATCTTTCACTATTAAAAATCCCAATCTGAAAAGAAAGAAGTTAAAATCTATGGTGTCTTTCAATTGGAATTCAATGGTTATATTTATATAATAGTGTTGCATTATGCATGTACTATTCCTAAATAGTAGGCAGGGTTTGTAACAAGGTGCACGAGCCGGAGGCGAGTGCACTATGTGTCAAACCCTGCCTACTATTTAGGCATAGTACATGCATAATGCATAATGCAACACTATTGTTATTATTATGCTGACTGTTGTAATTATTTATGCGGCAATCCATTTGACTTTTTCCTGAAAATATCGGTGCTAACACAGCGCACTTGCAAGAACTCATTGAAAATCTTCATGCTAAAATTGGTTGCATGCTTAGTTATTTTAGTTACTTGGTATTTTCTCTAAATAAGTCGGAATTTTCTGTCCCAAACCAACTTATCTTTATTTTCTGTTTTGTTATTATATTGTTGTTTGTTTGCAGACGTCGATTCTCATTGATAATTTTCTTTTACATCCTTCAATCAAGCGTCATATAAAAAAGCGTTTTAATGACCCTATGAAATCAGTTCATCTAACGATCTGTATGTAATTAGTTTGAAACTTTGTTGTATACATTAATCTAAGGTCCCTTAAAATAATATAACTGTTTTCAAATAATATTTGTCTACTTTTTCCTTCTTGTGTCAATTGTATAAATTGAGGTTATATATTTAATAAAATTAAAGGAATTAGTGATCGTCTCTGTGGCGTAATCGATAAGGCATCGGACTGACAATCTCATGGTTGTGAGTTCGATCCCCTGCGTGTGCATTGTTGAATTTTATCGTGCACTATTTCGGCATAGTATGTTTACGCTATATAAATCCTTAGACCACTATGCGAGAATAGTAGGGTATGGGTTATATAGAGACAAACTGACAGGAAGCATAATAATATATCATCATGGGAAAGAAAATATTTATTGTTAATTGATTATACGTCGGCGATATATCAGTATATATTGAAGTGAATGACAGAACAAAAGTTAGTCTTCTTTTTATATAGCAGGTTTTGAATACAAAAGCAGATTTGTAAATATCAATAATTGCTACGGGGAATTCCAATATATTCAGTGGACGAGGTCTCTGAAATCTACCATTAGATACATAGTATTAGATACTGTCTATTAGTATTTATTTCTCCATCACTGCTTGTTAATATTTCATGAGGAGTAAAGAAGTCCTGTTGAACTATTACATGTACTAGAATCTTAAATATCTTTACTTTGAAAGGTGTTTTATGACGGTTATGATTCATTATAGGTATGGCATTTCAATTTCATATTGATTTTTGGAAATATCAAAAATATTGAAAATAACATATGATTTGGAGAATTTTTCCTTAGAAAGGGAAGGATTGCCTGTGGTAGATTTAAATCCAAGTTTCTCTGAAATGAATAATTGTAAGAAATGTTTTATAAATTAGGACTATGTTATTTCCACTTTTGTAGTCTAGGTTTTCCGAGAAAAGTAGTCACTTTGACACACAGAGATGAATCATAACTGGAAACGGGATGTTATATTGGACTCTGTCAAGTTCTATTTTTTGTGAGGTACTATTTTAATCATTATTTTCAACGTTAGTTGACGTCGTCTTATTCTAATTACAGAACATTTAGAATATACAGTCGCAGAATGGACCCGGGACAAAAACACAGGTTCCTCAGTTGTGTACCACGTGACAAATTCGTCCATCGTCATTCCTTCTGATGGTTACTATTTCTTATACTGTCGATTGACCTTTTCATCTGACGTCACAAGAACGGGGTCACGACAAACAGCCATTAAGCATTCAGTCAGAATCCGACCAACCAATCAAAGTTTTCAGAAATTTGTGACAGTGACCTCCATGACCAGCTCAGGCATGAAGACTCACAGCTTAATACAGAGGGTCGCAAAATTTCGAAAAGGCGAAGAGTTAAAAGTCACAGTGTCTAGAGCTGGAAAAGTTCAATATGACATAAGTGATACCACCGAGAATTATTTTGGCATGTTCAAACTATGATTTCTTTGTACTTTGGGTGTTGTTATTATTCATTGTTGACGGGTTTTTTTTATTATTTTTCAGTTACGTATTTAAGATTATTTTACTTACTTGTGAGATTTCTTTCTATGCTACCTCGAATAATAAAACTGTTTACAACAGTGTTTTGTATGAATATTCATATACAAGGGCATGCATTCAAACTTTTGCAAAATTGATGCAACATCAATGTGGCTAATTGAAGAAAAAGCAAATATAACTTTGTAAACTCTATTTTATTGTTTCATTTGCAGCTTTTTCGGTTAAAAATTTATATTTCTTAAATTTAGTCATATATCAGAATTTTGTATATGGTATATTTAAATCTGAGGAGAATAAAAACATCTTGCTAAAGTAAAACAACTTTATCATCAATCAACATAATTATCAGCAAAGGTATCCGTAGAATACAGATTTAAGAAAAAAAGAACTAGTGAGTTGTTCCATACTACATTTCGTACTGAATGAGTGAGCTCTACTACTAATTTTCATTTAGACCCAAAGTTAAACAAGCAAATTTAAAGAATTGTGGTCCCCCGCTTTCGGTGTCTTTGTGGGTGAGATGTCAAATATGAACGCCATATTATATGTCATTTAGAAATTATCACCAAAGTTGATTCTTTTAAAAAAAAAATAAGGTCAATCGTGAAGGTCAAGGCATATGAAAGCCCTATCTCTTCTCAATCAAAAGTTATAAGGAACAAAATGCGTTTGTGAAACACTGATGACCCCGTATGGCAACAAAGCGAAGATTAAACTTTTCCTAAATGCAAATTAAATATACCGGTACCCAAATTTTAAAAAGTAGGTCAAACTCCAAGGTCAAGGTAAAAGGGTCAAAGTTCTTGGTATCCAATGAAAGGTCTTCTCACAAGGATTACTTATGTAAAATATGAAAGTCCTAGCCCTTACCATTCAAAAGTTATTGCCAAAGTTTAAGTTTTTAAAAAGTTAGACAAACCCAAAGGTCAAGGTCAAAGGGTGTAAGTGCTTGATATCCAATGAAAGGACTTGTCACAAGGATTTAATATTTGAAGTATGAAAGCCCTTGCCCTAGCCGTTCAAAAATCTAGCCAAGGTCAAAGTTTTTAAAAAATGGGCCAAACTCCAAGGTCAAGGTCAGAAGGTCAAAGTTCTTGTTATCCCATAAAAAAGACTTCTTACAAGGATTACATATGTGAAGTTTGAAGGCCCTAGCTCTTACCGTTTAAAAGTAAAGGTTAGTACGTAAATCTCCAAAATTGTTGATATCCAATGAAAGGTCTTGCCACAAAGAATGCATATGTGAAATATAAAAGCCTTAGAATATACCGTTCAAAAGTTATGGCCAAAGTCAAGATTTAAAATTTTTGTGTAAAAATGGGTCAAACTCCAAGGTCAAGGTCAAAGGGTCAAATTTGGTGGTACCCAAAGAAAGGTTTTGTCACAAGGAATACACATATGAAATATGAAAGTCATAGCTCCACTAAATCAAAAGTTATGGGTAAGGTTAAAGTTTTTGTGACAGACGGACAGACAGACGGCTAATGAGATTTAATGTCCTCTCGCTTTCGCGAAAGCGGGGAACAATGAAAACAAATTTAATCTTTCACGTTACACCAATGAATTTATTCGTTATAATTGCGAATTCCCGATGCTTCAAAACCAATAGTACTGGAATTTGAAAACAAAAGTCATTGTACCTATTCGCAATTTTTTAAAAAATCACCTTTAGGTATAAAAAGAATGTAGAAAAAAAATTTCATTGGTTTTTTAAAAATATCTTGTACAGAAAAGAAAATTCCTAAAAACGGAAACGAAAGTAGAGCTTTTCTATTCTCATTATGCTTATAAAATGTTGAAATAATCAATTTCTTTGTAACTTTTTGGCCATTTGGATAAACAGATAGGTACATGTATGGTGTAAGTAGGTTTTTCAAGCAAATTTTCAAGAAAACTTATTCTCGATGATTTCAGTAGGAGCTTCTTCTCTTTATTTAAGAGAACAAATAATAATTAAAGTACCCTTCATGAATCGAAAAATGACATTCAAATCGTAAAACCAGTATAATATTTATATACTCGTTTGTAGATATGACAATAATGAATACACAAATTCAAGTACATGTTATTATCTTAAATATACAAAAAAATACAATTGTATCTAAAGAACTTGCCTATTCTTCATCGAAAAGATACCAGTATAGCAATAAAGGATTGAATCAAAAGTTCCTTTTTTTTAAATTTTATTATGTTCGTCTAACGCCATGATATACGAGGGCCGTTCAAAAATTACGCGGACTTGTTGCATAGAAAAAATATTTGACGACATAATCGGGCAAAATTTCACACATAATATAAAAGAATCTTTACTTATATGGTCTTCAAAATTTCATATCAAAATGTTGTAAATTTGTATCAATTTTGAGTGATTTTTCAGGACATATCATTAAGTCACGGAGCAGCAAAATCTTCGACGTCACAGGCATTATAAAAAATATGTGATTGAGCTTTCATTTTCTCAACATTTTCCAAAGAGTACCTGTACAGTTTGAGTTACCTTATCTACTCAACATCCAAACACCATTTCTTGTCAAGCTTAAAATCTATTAAACAAGTAAAGAATATTCTTTTTTTTCTTTGTTTTAAAACCAAAAACTGCAGGTATTTATGAGATATAGCGTGACATTGGTCACGCTCAATCACGTTCTTCACAGCCCGGATAAAGTTTTCGTCGATAATCTACTTCCTGTCCTCCAGTATAGCCTTTTTACAGAGGTCTAACGGTCTAAAATTTCAATTAGCTATTTGTGGACGAATGTCACGAATACCCTAGTTTACTACATGTTTTATTATGCATATTTTGGATCTATGTTGGCGATATCTCGAGTATTACACATAATTTAACAAAAGTATGGTGCGCCGTCAATTCAGGAGACGTCATTTTCACAGTCGTTTTCACGGGAATCGCATCAGAGAAAAATCACTATATTTCTGTTAGTATTTCAAATATCATGTCAGAAATCTAAATACATAATAACAGAACAATTTAAAGATACATTTGAGAAAATTGTCGAAAAATATCGCCAATTATTGAAAATTAATGAGTTACATTTTGGATTCCGCATGCATTTGCTTCAAATTTTTTCTCGTGCTCCGTACCTCTCCATCAGCGATATCAACATACCGATAATTTTAGTAGAATTTTTCTAAAATACAGAAATTTTGCCCAAAATTTATTGAAATCTTTAAGATACATATTTCTCTGAAATTTCATAACTATATGACGTCTATAAAAGTAAATAATAACACAGTCCGCGTAATTTTTGAACTACCGGGTATTTTTTGAAATGTCATATTTTCCTGGCAAACAGTTAAAAATATTACCAAGTGCTATTTATGCATACCACAAAAAAAACAACATTGTTTAAGGCGGCAATAAAAGCACATGCTATTTTACTTATTTTGTTAAGTTAGGATACAGGAAAATCGAGGGTGTATACAAAAGAAATAAGCTATTACGCAAAAAACTGTTTACAATTCCTAAGTGTAGATGCTCTAAAACAATTAAAGATGAAAAATGATTTTTAAAAGATATGTTTGTCCAAAGACGCTGGTGAAACTAAAAACTCGTTCTATAAAACACGATGCCGTTTCCAAGAGAGTACATGAAAAAATGATTGATATGATCCTTGGCTAAATGTTTATATCAAACATGGCATCAAAAGAAAACGACTAATGCTGTATAGGAAGAACCCCCAATGAGGGAAGTATTATTTCGTACCTAAGGTATGGGATTGGGAGACAACAAACAGAATTCATCCTCAAAGTCCATTTAAACAATACAAATCAGGATCAGATCCATGGAAGAGTAAGCATCCCCTGCCGACTCTCCACATCCACCGTGTGCTCCTTGTTATAAAAGAAAACGGAAAGATGCGTTGACAATTCAGTGTATAAATCATGGCTCGACATTAAGTATGAAAACCATTAGTCAGCATTTCATTTAACTAGTAAGTTGAGTACGTTGAAAAAAATCAATGTATTGACAATATATATGTAAATATTGCATGTAGTTGAGTGTAACATTGAAAATTTTCACCCCAAAAAAACCATTGTCAACCGAGGCGCAGCCGAGGTTGACAATGGTTTTCGAGGGGTGAAAATTTTCAATGTTACACTCAACTACATGCAATATTTATTATATTATACTGAATGTTTTATACAAATACGTATCACAGTGAACCGTGCGCGCATAAATTCCGCGCAGTCACTATTTTTTGGAATACCACCCGTCGTCAAGCAATGTTGACTGTTGCTCCGCAGGAGGGCGTGGCTTCATTATTCAGCGGGTAGTAGTGTTTTTTATCAAATGTTTCTCGACGAATCAGATTCAAGTAATTTACATGAAAGTATAATATTAAAACTTGCGAAATGAAGACTTTGAACAAGATTGTTGTTATCATTGTATGACTTTATTGTCAATACCTTGCTTCATTTTAGTATAATTGTTCAAACGTTGAGTATGCTCTTACGTACCAAATCAACTTTGAGACATAAAACCCATATGCAGGTGATCAGGGTACACGTTTACTACTACATGGGTAAGGGAAGAAAAGTAAGTAAGTGAAAAGTTGAAGTCATCAAGTTGGATAAAGCATGGTTGTTAGAGTTACCATTAACGTCTTTTTCTACTGAAATATCCATATGTGAAACAGATTCGTAAAGCTAGCCCTGTGGTACCTTTTATTTTAACCTCACTGGGATATATCGAGTCGATAACTACCGTATAAGTAGAGATCGCTAAAAATAATATACAAGTTTTTAAGCAGAAATCGCTAAATTTGCGCCTCGCTAAAATTTCCACTTATACGGTATTGTAATGTTAATGTTGATAATGCGTCGTCGGTATATCGAAATATCGAGTTGAATGCCACAACGAGCGTTTTCTTCTTTACATACTTTATAACGTAGAAGCTTTTGGATAAATTTGCTTCATTTATATAAATGACTTAATTTTGCAGTAATTTTATCATTAATTGTGATGAGCAAGTGCGATACTAGGATTGCGGTGTTCTGGTTGCATGTTTAATGCTGTTCTTTTATTACACAAGCACAGGGGGAAAATAGGAGATTGTTATAACAAGCGCCAGTATTACAAACTCGAGATGTGGGGTGGACTTGTAGATGTTTGAAAGGACTAGATTTATCAGCAGGAAATATTTTCCGAGTTTTTTCTCTTTTCATAGAAAACCTATGCTCGTTATCTTCCCGATTTTAGGCAGTTTCATTTACATTTTAATTCTTATATATTTTTAAAGATTTATTAGAATCAATCAAATCTGGTGTAATTACTACTATGTATTCGTTTAGTCTTCGAAAGGACTGTACATGAACATGTTGAACAACACATTACTGCATGATTTCGGTCATCATGATCAGCGAACATAAATTGGCAGTATCTTCCTTTTTAAAATTTACATAAAATTTACATAAAACATTAAATAAATGTCACAAAATCAAGACATCGTCTAATAAAAGCGACAAAAAATTTTAAAAGAAAGAAATAATTTTATTCTTCAATATATGGTAAACTACAGCTATCATCTGTGTAATTCCCTCGATAAAAAGATGACATGCTCTCTTGTACCTGTTTTTAGTTTATATAATCATTAAGTGTATTCAAATGACGACCTCAAAAGCTATGGAAATCCTAATCTCTCGTTACTTTGTCGTATTACTAGGTCGGCTTTACAAGTACCATCAATGACCTACATTGATTACTGTGTATTGTATTCTATCTATATTAAAACAAATATTCATCATGGGTTGTACACATCTACGTACATGTACTTTTGTTTATTTTGATTTCCCTTTTGTTCTCTAGCCGTCATTTCGGGGAAAGATTATTTAATTTTTCTATTTTGTATTATCACAGCAGTGATAATGTTATTCAGTGGGACCATGTTAAAATATGCATATATCACCATGCAGGGAGATAAAAAAAAAAAGAAAAGATAAGATATTTGAATATAAACTGTACAAACATACAAAATGGCGTCTTAAGAACTCGCTCGATCACATCACTTAATTCTTAGGCAGACTAAAATAAATCACGGTGCACTTGAGAATCCTTGACCTATTATTCCCATTTCAAAGTTTATACTTTTAGAAAAAACATAAACAGTCTTCTTCGAATAAGAAACGAAACAACAAGCTCATCTTTGCAGTATATAACTTCGTTGTATTTTTTATCTTTCAGGTAAGGTATGAAATGTATATCTTTGCGAAAGTATCAATCTTGTATACATAATGTTCAAAATTATTTTTGGTAAACGATGCAAAAAAAGCAGACGATCATGGCGTCATTATCAGTTGAAATGTTGCCATTTTAAAATCGCGGCAGATAAGGTTTTCACCTGCAGGTTAATATCAGTGATAATTTGATAGAAATGTTAATTAGTCTGTGATCTCGGCTACGGAGTGTTGCCAGTGATATTTTGTATAGTTAAAATTATCATTCTCTCCGTCAAGCTGTAGTGGATATCGTGAAAAGAAAGTGCAGACTTGGGATTTTTGAGAGACTAGGAAGCTATACTATTTGTATAATTACACTAATCAGAACTCTCCTTTTATTAAAGGTGATTCAACATTTTCATGGACGAGGGATTCTTTTACCGGAACACTATATCCGATCTAAGGTCTTTACTGCGGTCAGAGGTTGCCAAGAGGGTTTTACACACACGTCACTGAGTTATTTAAATCTTCAATGAGACGAGACTTACTCTAGAATAACCACAAATTACACTACCGCAATAGAAAGGAAATATTGTGTCATCTCGCACTTAACATGAATCCGCCACAAACAGAGGGTGAACCAAAGAGAAAGAGACTGGAGTTTTCGATCTCTAGCGACGGGTCGGGGGACACGGAATACAGCCAGGGGTACTATAGCGAGGAGGCGCGGGACAGTCTGGCGGATCTTATCCCTAAAATGAACAGAACACCGAGCTGTGTGTCAGCCTTAACGCAATGTGGCAACCAACAGAAACTAGATGATCTCTACAAGTCCTACACAAAACTGAAGATTTATTTCTGCGTGTTGTGTGTTGTCAACATCATCATCATCCTTCTCGTGTGTATCTTCTTCGCGGTCTTTTTCATGCGTTTCTCAAATGACAGTAAAGACCTGAACAATGTGTTCTCAAATCCTCAAAGAGAAGAAAATGATTTAAAACCCTCTAAGGCAGAAGCTCGCTTCCAACTAGAAAAGCTCCCACAGAAAGTTCCAGAAACCAAAATCCGGTGTTCTGTCCTCAAGCACAAACTAAATGCTACAAATTATGACAGCAATGATATGTGTTCTCTGGAACAAATGGTCGATTCGATTGCCAAATTTCTGAAGCCAAGAGAGTACAACGGTAATATATGATTAAAAAATAATTTTGATAAAAAAGTTTTATAAACGATTGCTCTTCGTATAATTTTGATGTATACAGAATATACAAACCTGGCTCTTTCTATGCTATATAATGTTTTATTTTTTTTTTTTTAATTTTAGATGTATTACATTTGACAGAAGGCACGCCTCAAAAAGGTGGGAAACTCTAATATGTTTTACTTATTTCTGTAGATTCTGGTTTAATTGTATAAAATAAAACCTTTAGTTATGTGCATTTCCATGTACAAAGCCTGATTCAATGAAAAGTCATTTTAATTGATTTATTTATAATTTAGATGGGTCGGATTGCTTCCTGAAGCAATGGAAAAAAGATAAAGACAGCTCTTCTCCCATTTCATCTGGCCTGAGTTTTAACAGTGAAAGAGGAACCATTATTATCCCTTCCAGTGGATATTACTATGTATACAGTCGTATTACATTCAAATACAACTCTCAGCTCGACGAAGAAAAAAGGAGACTTTTGCAGTTAAAGGACATCAAGCATACCATAGAAAAAAGTCGAAACATGTCAAGCCAATACAAATCTGTACAATCGACGTCAATCCAATGCACCAAATCATCCTTTGTTCACAGTAGTTTTCTTCAGAGAGTGGTGTATTTGGAGAAAGGTGATGAACTCCGAGTGAAAATATCCGACACGGGAAAAATTCAATACGACGAGAAATACAAGCACGAAAATTATTTTGGAGTCTTCAAGTTATGACTGCAGAGGCAGATGAAGAAGCTGTGAACTTCCTGGAGTCCTTGTTGTCTAAATATGGAACACTTTCTATTCAGAGAGAAACAAACAGATCTGTTTGCAGTCCGAGGAAAGCAAGTCGAGTATGAAAGAACAAATTATTGTTCTTCGGCATGGCATTTCAGGGGTGTAAAGAGGGTGTTGCAGTTCTTTTGTTATTTTCCCTAAATGTGTAGCAGGTTAAAAGAAGAATTTTTATGTTGTAGAAACTCATATTAATTTTTTTCAAATGCAACAATATATAAAGCACAACGAGAAACAATATTTGGAACGTGTATATTGACTTCCAATTTGCCATTAAATGATGTGAAAATTAGTCTTACGCCAAAATGGCAAAATAATTTTGATATATACACAAAGAGACAAACTAGTAAAAGTATTTACATAAATATTTCAGGAATCTTTGTTTAAAATGGGAATATTATGCTTATCCATTTGTATCGATTTTCCCTTTTTTAAATTTACGTGCATTGAACAATATCTGTGATAAAACACTTCATGTCATTTTTGTGACAAACTCTATGTGCCAAAACTGATCATAAAATGGTCGTTTAAAACGAGACAATACGCTGCAAGAGACTGAAACGTGCCAGTATTAAATTTACATAAGATATATGTACGAACTTTCAAAATTAAACCCCAGTCTCTTGAGCGGACAATGAAGCTGTATATATATAAGCTTTGCAATATGTTTTATACACAACCTAATATTTTTATTGCATTAATCGAAGTATGTAAATCAAAGGTAAAAATATCATCTCTTCTACATGTGAATATTCACTATGTACAGCATCCATATACATGTAACCCGTCCTGTGCATTGTGATGTTTATTCATCATATACGTTGAATTGGCTCGTGATATAGTAATGGGTATTTACTGTTATAAAATACTTGAACTAACTTTCATAAAGCTTTCACATGCTTGTTAGAATCATGTATATGAAGTGTATATATACAACAGGCAATGGTAAACAAAACCACAATATTTTGTTAATATGAGAAACTCGTGAACATGTCACCATAATAGCAAACCTTATCAAAACTAACACAGTATCTTTTACTAGTCACTGTAGACTCGGAATGCACAAAGAGTAATTAAAATGCTCAATTCATCTGTTATATTCATTAATTGATCTCAGTTGTACAATGTGTGTCAGATACAAAATGGCTTCATTATTTCATCGCTATGTAGATGTATATCTTTTTAAAAATATGTTCTACTGTGTGTATAATTAAATTCATGTTCATTGAACTAAAATAATGTACCGGTAATTTGTTATACGAAATATATAGATAAAATGATTACAAATCTCCTTCTTGTCTTTTAATTTAAGACTCAGCAAAGGAGAGCACAATATTTTTATGAAAGAAGAAGTGGCTTTTATGAAATAAGCACTGATACTGAATGATTTCTGAAAGTAGGATCAGAACTTTCATTTTCATAAGTGTAAACTTATAATAAAGATGTACAGTGTGTCAAGGAAGAGAAATAGGGTGAACAAGGTACATTTTAAGTATGTCAAGCTCTGTGGATTTAAATGCATTATACAAGTACACCTTCGGGTATTTCCCCATGGGTTTTATGGCTCAAGCATCGATTTACAAGATAACCGTTTTAAAAGAATTAATTGACTTCATCATTCATAGCTCTAAAAAAAATTAAAATATAAGAAAGGCGAGACTCTCGGGAAAAAAATAATTAACTTTAGCAACACTTTTTTTCTAAAGTCGGACGTCGATTGATTGATAGTTTTAAATAATTAACTAAACTATATCCTAAAACTATCAGAAAAATGTCTTTTTGCCTTTTCAAGCCAAATATTGGCGGCAATAAATGTTTTATGAAAAGGAAATAACTACTTAAAAGCATTTTTCTTCAAGAATAAAATTAAAAATGGAATCACAATGTGTAAAATATCAGGAGGGTCGTCTTCCAATAATAAGACTGTGGTTAAGTATTTCGACAATTGGTGACCCATAGATCTACATGTATATACATTGAAACAAGACCAATACAATATTTTCACAGCTTTTTTTAAAACTGACTAAAAAAGTAATTGTTTGGGACTTTCACCGTACAGTAGTTCAGTTATTTAGGGGACTTCACGGACATTTTGATGTACATGTACATAGAAAGACTTTAAGGATTGGAAATTTCAATTTCAAAGAAGGAAAAAATACGATCAGGGTGGACAAAAAATATGATAAGGAAAATGATTATTATAAAAGTAGGAAGTGTAGGTGGTGTGTAACTTTCACGAGAGACACTTTTTGAAAAACTAGCTTAACGTGACAAATCACTGCGATATTTGGACTAAAAATATCTTTTTTTTCTTCTGTTCTCATAAAAGCAATTATTATTTTTCTGTATTTTTCCACCTATCTGATTGGCTCAAACTGGATCACATGATCAAGTATAAAAAGTGCTACAGACTCGATGTTTCTATTTTAAAAATTTATAAACCTGCTGTTTCTAAATTTGGAACGTTCTTCTATGAAGCAACAATAGTGCTGACGTCACAATAGTCTTTATAGACTGGATGTTTCTAAAAACAGATACTGCAGCTGGTTTTCATTACTGTGACGTCATAATGCAATGACATAACAATGCTTTGTATGAGAAGGTACTGAGTATTAGAAAGAAGGATTTTAAGGCATTTCTTATTAACTAATAAAAATAATAAAACAATTGTAGCCTTTTGATTCCAAAGAAGGAAAAAATACAATCCCTCGATATATAGACCTTAGAGAAAAGCATATCGACCTCGCACTTCGTACGTGCTCGGTCGATATGATTTCTCTAAGGTCTATATATCAAGGGATTGACCTCATCAAAAGGCTATAATTGTATATTATTGCATTTGCTTGTATGCAATCTACATTTGAAGAAAAGTAAATACAGACGTTTTAAAAAAAAGTTTAAGATTTTTTTTTCTATCCATTAAATTCACCTTTTATTTTTTGTAATCTCTAATGTCAACCAATGCTGTTAACACAATTCGTCACTGAACAATCAATGACCATGCAGTTAAATCATTCCTTAAGAGCTGCCTTTAATTTTAATCTTTAAAGTTCAAACCTTTTATGACTAATAAATCAAATGCATGTATACCTACAATGTAAAAATGTAGGAAAAACTAAGGGTGGCCAAAGTTCCGGGACATTTAAACATCGATTTGTATTTTAATACCTGCTCTAGAATCAATAAAACATGCTCAGGGAAATGCACTCTTATCTATGAAATTTTAGAGAAAGATGTTAAAAATGTTTATTTTGTCTTCTTTCATACAATAAACTTTTTGAAATCTTGTGCTTGCATTTTATGCATTTTATATATTACACTATTAAAATGTTTATTACATTGCTATGTTTAAATAATCACCGATGTACATGGCGAGTTATTGGAAATACTGCAAATGGTATATTGAGGGCAAATTTTCTTGTTAAGATTGCAAACATGTGTGATATATAGAACAGAAAAGTTCACCTGAAGTTTTATTTTCTCTACATTCCTTCCTTCCCAGGCCAAAGAGACTTTTATAAGTTTCGGATGATGTTTTGATGTTTAACGTGACGTACATATATACCTAATAAATAAAACTGATTTAAGTCAATATATAGTCTAGATGTTGCTGTTCACGTGTATATATCTGACCAGTAAACATTAAAGGTCTATAAACTTTTCTTTTACTACTCAAGTGTGAAAGTACAAATATTCCGTAGTTCAAGGTAAGTAGAATAGTTACTGACCGACACAGTGACTCCTAGGTTTACAGGTATATATAATGTAACACACAATATCATGGAAGGTCGAATTATTTCCCTTTGTAATTAAGATATTAATCCTTATGCGTGGAGATAACCTCGGAAATATCATTTGAGAAGAGAAAAAAAGAGCAATTAATACAAAAAAAAAGAACTTAATCGGGATAAAGTAAAAGAATATACAATTATGCATGTTACATGTACTAGTAATAAGTAGCAGAAAGGAAAGAAAGAACATATAGCAATGACACCTGCATAATTTACACATATTTGCATAAACTATTAGAGTCAAGGTGATTTGAATAAAGAATTGGAACTGAATAAAAGGAATGATGAAAATGATAGAATATCACTTTTAGATTCAAACAAGTAATAATAAAATAGGAAAAAAGAAGAAAAAGGGGGACTTCTGATTATATGACATATTAAAAGGTGGAATGACAACAATCAGATATCAGCCTCAACTGTGATGTCATTATTTATTTTTGTCATTATTTCAACAAAAACTCATACCAGGAAGGGAACTTGTGTTTTCAGTGTTTTCATGGAAAAGAAAGAACTTATTCAGAGAAAGGTAAAATGATAGCAGATTACCTTTAATCAAATTGTGAAGATAACAAACACTAATCGAAAATCCAAATAAGGACTTCAGAGAACAACAGGGGAATCAGGTTCGATGAAGAAAAACAATTAAACACCTTTCATCCGATGGAAAGACAATAGAGAAATTGGTTCTATCACAAATTAAGAAACATTTGAAGTCAACAATGTATAAGTTAATTTATAATATATGTACAAGTGTATTGAACAAATGTGTTCATGAGCTTTTTTCATGATGGAACGCGAAAAAAGTTTTTTATCTTTAACTATAAATGAGTTTTCATGTCAACCTACAATCGGAACAAATCTAAGCACATATTTTAAAAACATGTCCACAAAATTCCAGAGATGGGATTAGGTGTCTATAATTAAGCCTCTCCCCTCTGTAGAGGGTCAGACCGGTCATGCAGGTGATAGCAGAATACCGGTATATCTACGGAAATAAGAAATGATGACGGCTGAAAAACGAAACACCTTTCATTTGTCAGTTGTTTGTTAGTTAGCCTTTATTATGTCGCCACAAACGAAGTCGGGGGCGACATATTGCGATTGTATGCATGTTTTTGTTCTCCAGGCTGTTTCTCGGAGATGGCGGGGACAATCTTTCTGAAACTTCCCTCAAAAGACGATCACTGCTTGTACTTTTGTTGTGTGGTCATTCAGTTTCAAAATGGGTACCGTTGCCAAGGAAACGTGTGAAAAATAACGATTTATGTCTGGAAGTGTTCTCTCATGTCCTTTGAACATTCATAATGAAACTTTCTTATGATTCTTTAATGAATAGTAATTGTAGTTGTGCGATTCGCATTTAAAATTTTCAAATAATCGATTGTTGCCATGGTAACCAGGGGAAACGTGAAAATTCTTTAACTTTGATTTTTAAAGCAAAGTACTGAAAGGGCTGATACGAGTTGATGGTTGTCCAAGCTTAGCAAATGAGTATTGTTTTAGTGATGAAAAAATGATAGTCTTGTCCAGTTTGGGGCGACATGCGCTATTGCTTGCAATAGGAGACTTTCTAGTTGTTTATTGCTGTCAAAAAATTTTTTAGCATACGTTATTAATATATTAAAGCAAGGTTCAAGAGAGTATTACAACAATGCAACATTTTAATTGAAAGCTTTAATGGAAGCAAAGAATGAAGATTTTCTGTAATGAAACTAATGATCAAACAAAAAAAAAGATGTATCCCTGCTTAATGATGGCAATGTTAAAAAGTGTGAAAGTGATTTTTTTTACTTTGGCCAATGTGAACATTGCTCTGCTTATTATGTGCCGCTCGATGAAACAAAATGATACAATCAAATAGTTAGTGGTTTTTTATCATTAAAACACAAAACACTCAGAATAAATGGCTCAGATGTTACTGTATTTTGTGAGTTAATGAATAAGCAAGAGATATCTCTCAGTACTGTATCTCCACGGGGTTTTAATCATAAATTATATCAAAGTAACAGAGAGAAAGCATTTGGACATGACTCGATGACAACAGCAATTTCTACAATGAGAAACCTTGTTTTAGTTCCTTTAAAGAAACAGGAAATTTAAAAGGGGAGTAGTTGATTAAGTGTAAAGATATTGTACGTTTTGATGTTACTTAATTTTGAAAAAACGTTAGCGATTTCAAATCTTCTAAAAGTTAATTTCTAAGAGTGTTTGAGAATCTTTATCTTATTAACACTAATTCTAGAATATGCTGTAGAACAGTGCGTCTGAAGTTTCTCCTTAAAAGCAAGTAATATATTTGCAAGGAGTAATGACTGTAAGTGGAAAATTTCATCGCTAAGTAAGGATTTTTGTATTGAAGATAGATACATATGAGTGCATTATCTATTCAAAAGCTTTTAAAAAGAATTTTCAACATGCCATATCTCAGTTTCTTCTAACAAAAGGGGAGAAATTTTGTCTAAATTATTAGTGGAATATAATGATATTTCAGAGGTACAGTACCGACCAGACCCAACCTGACACCAAAGCAGTCCCAGAAAGCAGTCCCCGGGACTGCTTTGGGACCGCTCTGGGACTGCTGTGGGACTGCTCTGGGACCGCTATGGGACTGCTCTGGGACTGCTATGAAAAGCAGTCCCAGCAGTCCCAGCTGCCCCTGGGACTGCTTTCTGGGACTGCTTTGTTCACTCATGTGTGAAAAAGGTTCTGAGTGACATGATAGCTCCGCCCCCTTGTGTATTCTGAATTTGCAGGCTCCCTATTGTTTTGTTTACTTGCAGCAGAGAGGAGTTAAAACTGTTTAATAAGCAAGGATTTCTTACATTCTTTTAACAAGTAGAGATTATTATAGTTAATTTATATTTTCAGGGACTGTATACTGACACAAATTAATGTGTATTTAGAATAAATTAAAAAAAAATAAAGTTGATAAATAAGGAATTCATGAGAAAATTTTTATCCCTAAAAATAAACTGCAAGTTTATGAGAAAAAAAATAGCTACATGTGGGCCTTTTTTAATTATTTAGTATTAAATTTTAATTTGTACTCAAAAATAATCATTACAATTTAAAAATATAAAAATGCTACACATTTAATAAGGACCACGCTAAAAAAAGAGTATTCCATGTAACCCTCAAATAAAACCCAACAATTTATTAAATGACTATGAAATAAAATTATGCTACCATTCTCCCGTAACATAATCTACATGTATGTGAATAATCATTGGGGAATTAATTAATTACTGGTAACTTTTAATTAATAAATAAGTTATTAAAAGAGTATATTTATTTTTTCAAAAAAATGAAAATACCGGGAATTGTAATTTATTTCTTTTCTGTTTTGCTAGTGTTTACCTGGCCGATTAATGTTTATAAGATGGTATCAACACCCATTGTTTCAATCGCCTGTGGGCAGAAAAATCGATATATGTTATTTGGGTATTTGTATCAGTGTTACACATCATTGAACATGCTGGTAAACAATGACCCTAATTTCAATTTATTTAATGCGAAAAAAATGTGATAAATGAAATGTGTATAATTTTTTTTCGGGATTAATTAATTTTGAACATAATCTGAAGTTTCCATTCTGGTGATTTACAGATGTACACTCTAACATTTACAAATAAAACACTTAAAACTGAGTTTTATAGAACTAGGCATTAACGATAATTAAATTGTCATGTCAGTAAAAATACTCATGACTGAAAAATAATACTTGGCAAAATTAACAAAGATTTTTTTAAAAGCCCCAATACTTAAGAAAACTCTATCTTTAGAGTATCCCGATAGTCTAAATTGGCAATATAATGATAAGATTTATAATAATTAAAGCTTCTTCTGGTGAAAATAATTAATTCACGTTTAATTTTCTGTATAAAAAATAAATATGGGAACCAGTATCAATCACAGAGGAATTTTTAATATACCCAAGAATTGTGATTAAATATTCACAATTCAGTGTAATTTATATATGGGACTGCTTTCTGGGACTGCTGGGACTGCTCTCTGGGACCGCTTTGGGACTGCTGTGGGACTGCTCTGGGACCGCTGTGGGACTGCTCTGGGACCGCTGTGGGACTGCTAAAGCAGTCCCAGAAAGCAGTCCCCGGGACTGCTCTGGGACTGCTTTGTGTCAGGTTGGGTCTGGTCGGTACTGTACCAGCGACCAATACTTAAACAATAGGAACTTTTTGATAAGGTGCTTTAATTCCTAGTTTTTCGATAATAATTCATCTCCAAGCACAAAAAATGTGCACGTTTTAAAACTAAAACATTAAATCAAAGTACAATTTATAGACCTTTATTCATTGATGTGAGTATTATCACGAAATAATAGCCGGGGTTTTACAGGCGAGTAACTTTACTGTGTTTAATTAAGATGAAATATCTTCATTTGTATTTAATTGTCACCTTTTATATTTTCAACCAGATCTAAATACACGTTGCACACGATGAACTGTTTCAGGAAGTAAGAAAAAAAATTATTTGTCAGATAAGTACCATTCTCTCCCACCATTCAAACTCATAAAGCTAATAATTACAAAGAAACATGTAGAGATAACGAACAGTATTTAAGTCAAAAGTCCATGAACACTACAAATTAGGAGCCGAGCAAACACAAACCTCCAGAACATCAGAGGTGTAAAATATCCATGGACAATTCAGAGTGTAAATAATGGCCTAACAATCAGTATGAAAAAAGTCAGTCAGCATTTGACTTTGCGGACATGGTCATTGTATCTACCATAAAACATACGAAATGATGATTTTAAACGAGACTGCTGATATTCCTGTTTCATCAACTTGTCTGTCAATAATTTACCTTGTCATAGAAATTGCACATACGTAGAGAATACCTTTTCGTTTAGAATCGACTGAGAGGTATAAACTCCGTATGCAGGTGATGAAGATACATTACAACTATAAAGTTAAAGTCATCACATTTATCATAAAGCTTTGTTGTTACATGTAGATAACCATTAACGTCTATTTGTAGTAAAAAAATCCAAATATGAAACAGATGTGTTAAACTCTGTTGTATCTTTTATTTCAAGCTCAACTGGATATAACGTCAACATAAGAATTTAGATAGCTATTGTTAATTGCATTTGTATATCTAAATCGAGTTATAGCGTTATAGCGGGGAGTGGTTGTATATAAAGTTGAAAAGTAACTTGTAAAAATTTTTTGTTGATTTTGGTAAAAATTTTTGAATTCAATTTTTTCAAACGTTTCTTGGAATTTTTGAGTATCCACACCTGATTGACACCACTTCTCGAATATATTGTAACAATTAGTCCTGGAGTTTCTCCACTACTCATATGTAAATGAGAATAAAAGAAAGAGGCTTGGTAGAACATTTACTGGAAGAGATTTTCAAAGAAGTTTTGCTATCCAATATAATAATGGTAAGAAAGAAAACCTCTGGTTTAGAGTATTCATGTATCAGCTAAGAGAGTTATCATTCTTTGTTTTTCTTTCGTATTTTTTTTATCAATGCATTGGTTTCTCTTGTTCAATGTTAGTTGCATTTATACATTTCATCTTTAGAAAGACTGTTGTTTTTTTTTCATTTGTAGATTTTGAAACAAAACATCATGTTCTCATAGACATTTGATTATTTTGAATTAATGACCTAGTAACTTTAACTGGTGAAGTGTAGAATAGATAATAGAGATTTAGAAAACCTGATTAGATTATTATTTATTAAGAACGAAAAAAAAGGTAATCCACCAGAATAATCTTTCACTGCCATATCCCTATCATATATCTATACATTTGATCTATAAACAAATCGTGACAACATTTTGCTTTGTCTTTTTCAATCGACTTATAAGCTTGAATACGGTGAGTGAGTGTTCGTTATATTTCATGTATTTCATTCTAACCATATTCCTACTTATCTACATGTACAAATGTTTTTTATTATATTGTATAATTTTCTCTGCTTCTGCACTGTAGCTTTTTAATCAGGTTTAAGAAGCAGTACTCGAAAGAGAAAAAATTGTGATAGAAACTATAATTTCAGATAGCAGTAATGTTTAAATTTCACCCTAGATACATTGCCTAAGATTTTACCGTACAATCCTCATATATAGACAAGAATAGATATGGGTTACCCCATATCCAAAGATATTCGACTTTAAGATTTAATATGTTTAACAGTGTTTAATGACTTTTATGAAAAAAAATAAATTGCGCTGTCTAGTCATGGAACTGGTGTTGATTTGAACATATTTTATTGTAATATAATTACAAAGGGATTGAGCACAAGTACTGAATACTTATAACGCCCTCTCCCTATACATGTAAATTACACATTGATATTATCACAGTTAAACATGCTATATACAGGATTCAGAATTTGCAAAAGTAAACAAATTGATGCATTTTGCATATATGTATAAATATATAAAAGTTGAACAAATTCATATATTAATATATAGGTACAGTAATTAACAAGGAAATCTACCAGAATGCTTAATAAATGTTTGAACAAAAGAAAAGAGACGTTCATTCTCTGCAGCACTCAGTGATTCAACCCCCCATAATAAGACATGTGTATCTAGTATGTGGATTTTATCAAATTGTAAAAAATTATTTAAAAATTCATTTCTGGCGTTCGCATACTTTGGACATACGAAAAAATAATGATATGTGTCCTCAACTTTACCGCATGTGCACAAGGGACTTGATATTAAATTGCATCTATAAAGGTCGTTGTTTAATACACAATTATGTCGTAGTCTGGTTTGAAAAACATTAAGTCTTCTGTTACCGTAATCAAAGTAAGAAGGTGGGGCAGATCTAGATTTTTTATTACTAATTTTAGATTTGAATTTTGACATTGACTGTAAATTTCGAGTTTCAAGTGGAATGGAGTTCCATTCGTTAACTACAGTAGGAATAAACGTAGACTTATAAGTTTGTAATCGACACTTTGGAATATCATAATTTTGAGAATTTCTTGTCGAGTAGATAGATGTGTTACAGCGCATATTTGGAAGGATGTCCATTAAGTATTCTGGCACTAAATTATTATGAAGTTTGAACATTGTTTTTAATCTAGCTTCTTGTCTTCTACAACTAAGCGGTTCCCACCCCGTTTCAAAATAAAGTGAATCTTTGGAAGCTATAGTTGTTAACCCTGTTACAATTCTAGCTGCATAAAGTTGAAGTTGAAGAACTTGCCCCACCGCAGTGGACATCATCTGACCCAGAATATGTATCACACGATGACCAGTATAAGTAAATCCACTGTGTATTTGTTATTACGACATGTTAAAAAATAAGTGATTTGATTACAGACCAGCTAGAAATAATAAATCAAAATCTACACTAAAAAATCCTTATCTCTCCTTTTGATACTCATTATCAAATTATGACCGCTGTTTTTTGCAGAGTCATGTTTATAGTTTTCACGCTGTTTTTATTTAGCACCTATGCCCATACGCATCTTGCTTTCTTCAGTGACACACACCTGTCACTTTTTTACTTTTTGTTTACAGTTTTCATTCTCAAATTGTTTTCTTTATTTTTGTATATACACTTTCGTTTGTTATTTTTGTTTTCTTATCATTTTTACTTCTTATATAATGGTCACAGTTTATCCTACATGCATTCAGAAGATTTTGATATTTGTCATTATTTGCGGCTCCGATATTCAACGTTTATCCTTTGTTCAGAATTTTTAGCCAATGGCAGGTAACACAGTGTCACAATATCGAGCCGCAATAGGAATCTATTATTCAAAAACTAGATGCACAGTCAAATCAATGTTATTTTGTATATTTGATTTTAGAAAAGTATTTTCGCACCTATTACAATTGTATAATTATTACCTTCACAGGTCCAAATGTATAACAAACCAGATTATGAAAAGCTCTATCCATGTATTTTTTTGCCTGCAAATTATACATTTTCTATTATTATTGTCCGGCGACATTGAAACTAACCCTGGTCCGATTGGTGCTTCTATTCATAGTTTAGATATTTTTCATCTTAACATTAGGAGTATTAGAAACAAAATAGAAAGTTTAAATACTTATGTAACTGACTTCGATATCTTATGCTTTACAGAAACACATTTGGACAATAATATAAGTAATAGCGAACTTTCAATTGAGGGATTTAATACAATATTTAGAAAAGATAGGAATTCGCATGGAGGGGGAATTATTGTTTATATATCAGAATCTCTTCGAGCCATTAGACGTGATGATCTTGAACCTATTTCAATAGAATGTATCTGGTTAGAAGTGTGTGTACCCACCTGTAATTTTCTTCTGTGCTGTGTATATCGTCCACCAAACAGTAGCATTTCCTTTTGGGATAATCTTATATGGTCTATTGAAAAAGCTTCTGATATTTCCAGTAAATTAATTTTAGTTGGAGATCTAAATGTAGATTTTTTTAACATTCCTCGAACACACATCATAAACGAAATTCTGTTAAAATACAATCTCACTAACACTATCCATGAAGCCACTCGTATCACGGGCTCGTCGAACACACTTATTGACCCAATTTTAGTCAACCCAGATGTATCAGTTCTTCACTCAGGCGTGTTAAATACAGAAAGTACAATCAGCGATCACAAAGCGACATACATTTTCCTCAAATCTACTGTTAATCTAAACCAATCTTATGAACGCAAAGTGTGGGTATATAAAAATGCAGACATGGACAAACTAAATTCACTCATTGAAAATACTGATTGGGTGAATCTCATTTGTAATGCACAAGATGTTGATCAAGCAACTGAAAACTTCTCTTTGACATTTATGAATATAGTTAGACAAAGTATACCAGAACAATCTGTTATTATACGGCCCAAAGATAAACCATGGTTTGATTCTGCACTGCGCAAAACTCTTCGAACAAAAAATAGACTTAAGCGAAAAGCCCAAAAAAGCAAAAAAGAATCTGATTGGACAAATTTTAAACAAGTGAGGAATAAGTTTAATAATATGAAAAAACATGCAATTGAAAATTACAACAATAATCTAGAATTACACCTTACGGATGCTAGCAAAAACAACTCGAAATTATACTGGAAAATACTGAAGGATGTTTTTAAAACAAAAAATGCCTCTGATATTCCACCATTACAATATATAACTGATAGTGGTCGTACAGATATTGCTTATTCAAACGAAGAGAAAATAGATGCACTTAATAACTATTTTACATCTGTATCATGTGTTGATGATAGTGAGTTAGAATTACCTGAGGCATATCATGTATGTAACAGTGAAATTAGTAGTGTATGTATTACTGAGCAAGAAATAATTGATATTGTAACTATACTTCCTACAAACAAAGCTATTGGTCATGATAATATTAGTCATAAGATGTTAAAATCAGCAAAGTTTACTATTGCTAAACCTCTTTGTTTATTGTTTAATAGATCTCTAAATGAATGTATTTTTCCCTCTGCATGGAAATTAGCAAATGTACTTCCTCTTTTTAAAAAAGAAGATCCTTCTGTGATGTCTAACTACAGACCAGTGTCATTGTTGAGTTGTGTTGGGAAAATCATGGAAAGAGTTGTGTTTAAATATATTTATAATTATTTTCATGACAATAATCTTTTTTATAAATACCAGGCTGGTTTTTTACCTGGGCATTCAACAGTATACCAGCTGATAGAAACATATGATAATATTGTTAAAGCTATTGATGATGGAAAATTTTGCTGTATGATTTTTTGTGATTTGTCAAAAGCATTTGATCGTGTTTGGCACAAAGGTCTTTTATTTAAGCTTAAGACATATGGGATTACTGGTAGCTTGTATAAATGGCTTGAGAATTATCTGAATTGTCGGTACCAAAGGGTGATGCATCGGAACTTATTATCAACGCCAAAACCCTTATATGCTGGTGTTCCCCAGGGCTCAGTTTTAGGACCACTTTTGTTCTTAATTTATGTTAATGATGTTGCTGATAATATGGTTACTTTTTGTAGATTATTTGCTGATGATAATTCTTTGCAGCATTCGTCTCATAACATGAAAAGAATTGAAAGTGACTTAAACAAAGATTTAAATGCTCTGGAACTATGGTCTAAAAAATGGTTATTGAAATTTAATCCCTCTAAAACAAAAGTAATCATGTTTAGCACAAAGAAAAATATAGAATATCCTAAGCTTCTTTTTCAACAATGTGAATTAGACTTCATTACTGAACACAAACACCTCGGAGTACTATTTTCACACGATGCCAGTTGGTCACCACATATTGATAATATACTGTCTATTGCTTACAAAAAATTGTCTCTTTTGAAAAAATTAAAATTTAAAGTAAATCGAAAAACACTCTCACTCATGTATACATCATTCATAAGACCGCAACTTGAATACGCTTCAGTGGTGTGGGGGTGCTGTCAACAGGGTCAACTGGTGTATTTCGTGAGTTCGTAGCATTACGGTCACCCAGTCTCATAACAAAGTATACATACCTTTGTCCGCAAGACCAGTCAGCCTTGGTCTACACACGTGCGATGGAGTTGTCAAACGCATCTAGCGACCTCGGAGAAACATGTTTTGTTGTGCCGAGAAGTTGCGATGGCAGACACAAATTGTTTTCTTAATTAGAACTTTTCAGTACATTTTGTACTAACACAAAGTGTGTTAAAAATGGGTTAGGAAAATCAGGGCCGGGCCGGGAAATTCTAAGCTGCTAACCTTTTTTTTTTTTTTTTTTTACAAAATTGCTGAAATATACTAATGTATTCGTCACGGAAGTTTATATAATTCAAATTATATGTAAAATTATATGCTGAACTTCAACACGAACCCGGTTTTCAGTTTAGAAATCTCCGACCCCTTTCGGGTTTTGCTACACATTTTATAACTACGCTCCCTACAGTTTACACAGTCTACTCACAAGCAGAATTCGGCCACGGATTGAAAATTCCGTCATTTAATAATGTAACGTGCAACGCGGCCGAGCTTGTTGTTTGGTGATATGTCTTGTATCACCGAGGCGTTACACTCAGGTTCGTTAACCTGTTAACTCAGATTTTTGTTGACCAATACGATTATAATAAAATATATACAAATACAATGGGTTTCTTCTTGATTGGACAACCACTAACTGTGGTCAACGGGTGTCTCCCGCAAGTAAATTTCACTAGTCCTGCCACTCCACTAGTACTGCTGCATCTTGGCACTTCCCCCACTTCTAATTGTGGTATGCCACCTCTCTCTACAACCAAGTGACTGCCTTATTTCGGTCTTACGTGCTTTGGTGTACAGTGAAACACTTTAGCTGTTCATCCCCTGCATCCGTCTGCCTTATTCAGGTCTTACGACCGTATGCAAGAGAAGAAACAAACTAATGTTTATCCACTCCGTCACCAGAGAGGTCCCCTCAGTTCCCGTAACACAACATGTGTTACCTCAGTGCAGCCCCAGTAAATAGGCAGTTTCATACTACTTGTATGATCTGAGAATTAATATTTTTTAGTGTTTAAGAATTTATATAAAACGTAGGTCTAACGTTAAAACAAAACTAAATCACAAAACCAATTTCCGTTTCATTACCCTCCCCTCAAGATTATATGCGTCCCGCATATGATTAACTATTTACAATTTTTTTTTTTACATCTATATACAATTCTTTGCAATGCCTGACAATTTGTGACATCTCCCTAGGCATCTATGAATGCATCTTTGCCCAGAGTTTCTCATCACCAGGTGCTGATGCGTAGGCCAAACTGGTTAGTCGTTTAATGGCCTAACCTAACTCTGGTACCTGACTCAGATGCTCTTTGCCTTCGTTCTTTTAGCATGTGGAACACGATACAGATCTATTTGGTTAGGAGGGGAGAACCTTTCCTCAAGGGATCTGACAAGTGTCATATAGTACTGACCAGTATCACTTGGTAAGTCACCTAACACTGTGTTTGGCCACGCAGTGATACAGCCAGGTAAAAACCCTTCCTATCCTCTGTCCAGCCGTTTACAACAGCGCAAGCCTGTATTCAAAATGGTGCTATACAGGGGTCAAAAAATAGAACGCCTAAAAGAGCGAAAATTTGCACATGTTTTCCTTTTAAAATATTTTGTTAAGACATGTTGAACAAAAGTTGTGCATAATTGCAAGGGCTTTCATATGATACTATTCAAAAGGGGCTGGCCCCTTTGATTAGGGATTTAGGGAGCTTGAAAGTTTTTGCTTTATAACTCAAAAACGGTAAATATTTCGATCTGGATTATACGAACAAAATTGTTCTTTGACACCTTTTTAATCTGATGAAAATGTTTTTGTGTTCGATTATACCGGGGGTATTGCGTAATACGTAGTTGAAAGCAGGCCAGGTAAACAGGTAGCGTTTTTCATTCGGAAAGGAAATCAGACCTTTTCAATCAGTAATAAACCCTATGGTATTTAATGTTAATTTTCTTCTAAATAGGGCTTTATACGTGCTTTACGGTTCACTATTAAATTATTTATAACGATTAGTCTTTCTTTTTTATTTATCATAAATTAGTTTTATAGTGAACACGTCTTCATAAACGGAATATATTAAATCTTTCTTTCTACATTGATTATTATAACAATAATAAGTTATTTTAACTTTATGCATCGAATAATTCACGATCATTAGTTGTATACATTTGGCGATCTCCAAGATCGCCTAGATGTTTGTAACAGTTATGTAATCCAACGCGAAATCCCACGCTGTCGATCGAGGTCACTAGTGTACCAGCCACCTGTAGTAAACAATGCAAGTGTCTGTGATCGTGTTTAAAATCCATTGTGTACAAAGACCTATCAATTTATAGAAAATCATGTTTTTAATTTATCGAATCAATAAGAATACTTCACCGATCTTTCATTTAAACAATATTACGCGGTTTATGTATTTTTCTGCAATAGCTGCGACCGTTCATTCCAGTAACAACAAACAAAGAAAGCGTTTTATTGTTTATATTTATATCTGTTTAAATAATCAATTAAAGTAGGATTTAAAAGATTAATTATTGTATTAATGATGCGAACGTCTTTAAATGTCTCATTGATGGAACAGCCACTGATTAAGAAATCTGTACAGGCGACCTGCCTATTGTATAGTTTATGCAGTGATGAACGCAATGGGGTTTCTTAAGAAATAAAGGAGAAAATATTCAGTGGATGTAAATATTTAATCGTAATTCGAAACACTTATGCATAAAATCATTTTGAATTGTGATCGCTTTCTTTGGCCTGTTCACGCAAAATTATTTCTCTATTCCGTTTTAATGTATTTTATTTAAATTGTAATTGAAAAGGGGCTTCGGCAAATAATTATAATTAGTGATGGAAGTCTTGTGATACGTAATATACTATTATGTACGTTTTATTTTTACCATCACTCTTTTGTTTTTCCGTTATTTTTTTTAATATTAATAAACATTGAACGTTAAAAAAATACTTTAAAATATACTATTATTCACGTATTTGTAATAAACAGTTTACATCCAGCTTTGTCACTTTGTGTCTAAAATTTTGTAGCCCAGTCCTCATTTACAAGCACGTGTCCGCAGATAGCGGCGGGTATGTGGATTTGAAAATCCGTTGTGTACTCCGATAGTTACAAATGGAAAATTGGGTTTGAATTCGTGTCAACTCCTTTCATATCATTCAATTTCACTCTATTTCAGCTTGTTTTAAAATCAATCGTAATCGCTTGTGGATTTATTCATTTCAAGTTTGAATAGCTGAAAAAAAAACATGAGCTACGTTTACATCATTTTTTCCTGTATTTATTGAAGTGGTAATTGTTTTATGAATCTTAAACTACATGTACACATGCATGATAATTGTAAGTGGAGTTAACGTTTCTAATTCACAGGGGGAAATCCAAAATGACATTAAGCACTTTTGAGTTTGCAGTTATTTGCTACTAAACTTAAAATGATATTGTACAGAATGGTATACTATTTCGTCCAATAAACAGAATATTTTACATGCCTGTACATGTACAATGTCAGTACGAATTTAATTGATGCAAAGCATCAAATTGGCTGCAAAGCAAAAAAATTCTTTCACATGCAAGGAAAGCACAACAAGATATTCAAAGCTGAAATAGTTTTTCAATTCTATTTCAGGCTGTTTTCAAAGCAAAATAAAAAATAATTTTACCGCATTTGCTCATAAATAGATTTATCGATGTTAAAAAAAATTCATGTTCATTGATGTATAAGAAGAATTTATTGTCATCAAAATGAAGGTGTAGGCCTGTCCGAGCCTCGATACCCTGAATCTTGATTACGTGATAATGCTCATGGTTTCTGCAGAGCAGGCTATGCTGTAAACCGCAGTGCAAAATTAAAGAAAATATCTTCATAATCTTTGTGTCATTTGTAGATGTAGAGGAAATTCAAAACAATTTTTACTAGAAGTTGAAAAACTCCTCATTTTTTTTATTCACCATGCACTTTAACCACATCATCATTATCCGGAAAATCAAGAGATTTCTTTTCAAATCTTACACACTCTCAGGCTGGGGAGTATCTGATGTAAACTCTTTTTATATGACCATAAATTATTGATGATCATGAGATTTTAATGACAATGAAATTGAAATATATTTCAACATTTAATTCTAAGTTTAAGCAAGTTTTTAAAATATTTTACGCATGATTTTTACTTGTTATAATTTTCGAATTATTTTATTGAAGTAATAAAAAAACGTCTCATTTCCCCATGTGCACTCTCTTACACAATCACAAAAAGATTGGCCGCTACCGCAGCCGATAATAATTACATGTTTTATATTTATGAACTTTTACATAGAAGAGCGGCCAAACATATACATCCAGAGCTTTCAGAATACGATTTTACAAAATTAGAAAATTCGTTATTGCCTATTTATCATAAAATATAAATTAAATTCTTTCCTTAATTTTTGAATTCCTATGTATTTAACTAGGTACTTAAACTATCGATTCGCTCTGATATTTGGTTGTATAATGATTACAATGTATATAAACGTCCATCTGGTCAGTCATTGTTGCTTGACGACGTCTTGTTTTCTTCTCTCACATTGGTAGCACGTATGAACAGCGGTATAAACGCAAGCTTGTAGTTGTAAACAAAATAAAAGGCAATTCACAAAAAAGGAAAACCAGAAGAAAAAAAGTTTCTGTGTAGATGAAAAACACAACTCATTAATTTGTTTTTGAACGACACCATACGTTTTTTTTCTTTCTCCCATGCATTTCGACTATACGGAAAAAAGATCATTAGAACCTTTGGTTATATTAAAAGAAAGGTGTTGGACCTTCAAACGGCACTATATCCGAACAGCTATTATACAGCCTATCAAATATATCACGGCGTCAATAAAAGAATTATTTAGATATTTCAAAAAATACTAATTTCATTCTAAGAAAAGCCACGCAGCTGTATACAGACATTCCGAAATAATGTTTCATGGACCGACAGGTGATTAAATTCCTCTCATCACTATAAGTACCCCATCCCTTAAAATGAATACAATGTCTTCCTTCTAAGCAGAGAATGTCAGTTGGTTGATTTGTTTTTGTACATGCATATATACATGTAGTTTAGGGGTTGAATTCCGAGACTGAAAGTTACGACCTATTTTTATATAAACCAATAATCATACATGACATGTTATGCCCTGCCATGAAAATGGCCAAGGCATTTGGTGTTTGTCGGACGTCTTCCATCCTTCCTACTTTCTGTCCTTCCGTCTGTCCTTCTGTCACACTTTGCCTTTAGCTCAGTTCAAAGCTCAGTTTCAAACAAACTTTCCAAGATATTTTTTATCAATCTTCACATACTGATAGAAATTAATTAGAGTTATGCAATTGCATTAACATTTTTTTAAACTTGACTTTATATACATGTATATACCTCACTTTTCTTAAATTAGTGTTTAGCTCAGTTTTAAACATACCATTCAAAATGTTGTTATCAAACTTCACATGTTGATGCATACTGATGAGAGCTGTTTAATGGCATCACCATTTTTGAACTTGGCCTTTCTTTTGACCTTGACCTAACTCATTTTATCTCAATTTTAGCTCTAACGAGAGTTAGATATTGCTTAGCACAAGGTCATTTGGAAAGATCAAGGTCAAACATACTAGTATTCCTTTACAGTCTTTTTCCTAGCAAAAAATTGTAAGTTGCTTCTCTTACAAGGTTTTTTACTTGTATATCTTTAGTATGTGGCTTTTGACCTCGACTCAAGGCTACGTCTTCTAGTCTGTAGCTCCAACGGAAGACCTATTCGTTGCTTTGCAACGAGCTCGGCTCTAGTTCACGAACTTTTTGATAACCCCTCGTACAACTGATAAAAAAAGAGTTATTCACGCAACGACCTAGATAAAATATACCGTGTCACATAAACACATTCACAGAGGGGATACTGCAGCTTAACGACTAACTACTATGGATGACACACATGTATCAGAACTTGAATGGCCCAGTTATGGAGAAATGTACCTGCCCAAGCTTGTGCCATTCTTAAAAGACGCGGAACATGCACTGAAATACATAAGGGACATGAAACTTGGAGAAAATGCTATAATTCTGGCAACATTTCCAAGATCAGGTCTGTAATAACCTCACAAAGGTTGAGTACATTCATATGTTATTATTTATGAAATACATGTATAGTTCATGGACGTAATTACGATATGATATAAATACCCCCTTAAATATGGACAAATTATCAAAGTACATATAAGTCCTTGTATAAAAAGTTTCTTAACCATGCATTCTTTTAAAAATATGAAAGAAGAAGGTATGGTTTTAGCTTTACTGCGCCCTAAAAATGTAATGACATCAAAAAGTTTTGAAACTGGCTTAAATATTAGTTAAATAAATGACTCTGATAAATCAGTAAAGAATATAGCCTGAAGGTTTACCATTCTGCAAATATGACGTCACTAATGTGAAGCATTTCTCTATTTTCAACCAAAAAAGCCTCAAAATGGCACATTTCAAGGGTGATTTTCTTTAAGAAAACAGTGTCCACAGCCGTCGCCCACGTTAATTTTTTGATATTTTGTGCAAAATTCAATAGCAAATCACATATCTCAAGATCTTTGTGGGCGATGCCTGTGGACATTGTTATCTGAAAGAAAATTCCATTGAAAATTGGTGTCTTCTGCAACTTTATAAGAAAATACGGGAAAATGCACATGTTTATGACGTCATAATTAGTATTTCAAAACACATGTGAGAAAAATGACTTGTGTGATTTTTCTGCATTGAATTTCAATTTTTTGAAAAGCATGAGTTTTCAACTTTTACACCAGTTTCATTTTTTAGAAAATCACAGGGCAAAATTTGTATGGAAACCATACCTTCTTCTTTACTTCTAGTCATTTTAAAGCTTAGGAAGAAATTCTTCAAAATCATGTCAGTTTTGAATATTTTTTAATATCCCGAACAACCAAAATAAATTTGAATTACCATATCTATATTGGATTTTGGAACTTCATGAAAATCTTTAAAAAGATAGATAGCGGGTTCTAGTATAGAGGAGAAGGAGAAACTTCAAGAGTACCATGCAACAATATCTTCGTGAAGTGGTGAAAATCAGATGTGAATACATATGTACTTAAAAATACCAAAAGTCTAATGGACAATCTGAAATCACAAGATTTTACAAAAACCGACAGCTTAAAAACTTACGACTTTTCAATCTCATGCACAACCATTCCCGACGATGAATTAATGTCCAGGCCTTTTAATTTCGTTGACAGATGCTTTTTCAAGAACAGAAGAACTCGTAAATTTACTTAACTTGTCATTGGTCATTTGCAAAATTATTTTGTTAAAAACATTCCTATTGTACACACAAGTACTCTGAAGTTGACATCCAAAAGATGGTTGAGTTTTTGATTGACAATATCTATATGGTTTTTGGAGACCAGGTCTTTCAGCAATCTGTTGGAATTCTCATGGGTTCTACTTCCCGCCGTTATTAGGAGACCTATTTTTGTATTCATATGAAGCAGAACTTGTCCAAATTCATACAAGTAAAATGAAGGAAAGATTTGCTTTCACCGTCAACTCGACATTTGATATATAAATGACGTATTGTCAATTAACAATGGTTATTTCAATTATAACGTCATTTCGATTTATCCCTGTGAGCTTGAGAAAAAAGATACCATAGAGTCGGATACATCTGTTTCATATTTGGATATTTTACTTGAAAAAGGCGCTAATGATTATCTAACAAACATGATAAACGTGTTGACTTTTACTTTTCAATCGTCAACTCCCTTACTTAATTATGCAGCAATATACCTTCATTACCTGCATACGGAGTTTATATCTTTCGGTCGATGCGCATATACAATTTCTAAAACAAGCTAAAATATTCACAAACAAGTTGATGAAACAAGGATATCAGCAGCCTCCTTTAAAGTCGTCAATTTTAAGTTCTATGGTCGATGCAATGACATTATCAGCAAATACAATTTATCCTTTTTTTAAGTTTTCCATACCAATTGTTAATGCACTATTTACACACTGAATGGATGACGTTTTTTTTCGTTATTTCCCGATCATGACTAAGAGTGACCGGTCGGCAGGGTATGCTTACTCCTTCGTGGCACCTGATCCCCTCCCTCTGATATTTTGGAGGTCTTTGTTTGCTCTGCTCCTATTTTGTATTGTTTATGGATTTTGATCTTGAATATTGTTCGTTATCTCAGTTTTTTTTACGAAGAAAATGAGTTGCTGATGGAAGATTTCTGAATGGGCTTAAAAAATACATACAACCAAATATTAACCATACACTGTATGTGACCTGAATTAAATGCATATGACTCAAAAATATATAAGTATCATAATCCATTTTTTCCCTCATATCAAAAAAAAACTACGGTCACCGTCAAATTTTTTTTATTCATGTTGGTGTACTTGTTTATTAAAGGTACCCATTGGGTATGGGAGATAATGGGCATGCTTCTGAGGGGAAAAGCCGAGTATTCTACGGTGACTAGGGAACAGGTTTTCGTAGAGGGATTGTCGGACATGAGTCAGATGCAGGGTTATAATGGTGTCATGAGCACCCATGTTCCATTTCAATGGCTGTCAAAACAACATGTGGATAAAGGCAGGAAAATAGTATACGTTGTGCGTAACCCGAAAGATGTCGCTGTGTCTTTGTTTAAATTTCTTTCATCATGTGGATATCTATTACCTGGCCCGAGCTTTGAAAATTTTTTTGACGAACTTTACATTGGACGAAGTAAGAATTTAAGATAATAATTTTCTTAGGCCTTTTCAAATTCTCTTTTTTAAAATAATAATAACGATCTATATAATATTTAAATCTTGAAAAGAAGTCTTTTTTCCATTTATTCAGAGGCGATGTACGGGGGATGGTTTGAGTATAATAAAAAGTTTATCGAAGAAGCCACTGTTCGAAAAGATCAAATATTGATGATACAATACGAGAAACTGCAAAGAGTAAGTAAATATTAAATAAAAAATCCTCTCAAGGTTTAAAACTGTTACACAAGGACAAAAAAAATTCTCCAAAAATCAGTTTAACGTTAGTTTTTATTGATAATGTTTGATACCATGGTACTGATTGTAGAATTTGCGAAATAATGACGTTAAAACGGAACTAATAAAAAAAGTTTTGTAAAATAAAATTCAAGGTTTCACACACTTTTTATAGATATTGATTAAATTAATATTTTTAGCACTAAACTACTTTTAACTAACAAACATAAAATGTAAAAAGTTAAAATTTTTCATAAAGATAAATATTTCTAAGATATTTAAAATTGAGCATTTTGTGATCTTTTCTACGTTTAACAATTGTAAATCAATACGTTTCCTTGACACCATTGTTCCTAAGAATGGTATTCGGTGGGGCAAATGTTTCACGATTTATATATATAATATTCCTACACATAATGTTTAAAAACATTTTTAAAATTTAGATTTCCATTATTTACATGTTTTGAGCATGAACTTGATAGAATAGTACCCGCGAATAAAAAGATAAATTACAGTTTTTAAATAACTCATGTACCTCGTTACTAATTGGAAAAAAGAGAAGAAATATTTGAACCAATAAGGATATAAAAAGATTAAATTACTTTTGAAATACAATATTACGATGTCATCGTGAAAAAAATAAAGTTATGTAGGCCACTGTGAGCGGTCAACAGGGAATGCTTACCTCTTTTCATAAATTTCCTTTCTTTGGTATTTTTTATTCAAAGGCAATCAGTGCTTACTGCCCATATCCTATTCACTTACTTAATTTCCTTGTATCATTTTCATTTTACCTGTACTCCTAAAAGATCCCCTTTATCACATGTTTTGTTTATTTCGGCGAGCTGAAGTTCACGAAATACACCGGATAACAGATATTTTAAAAAATGAATTTTCATAAGGTGCGTTACTCAGTTTGTTTGCATTGTTGTAACTGAGATACTAAAACTATGTTTGTGTTCATTGTCCGCATATCTTTGCTAAATTCTTTGGGTTAACTACAATTAATGGAAGAGCCAATGCAACGTGAACATCTTTCGCGAGACTTTTCAATTGAAAAACAAGATGTGTGTGTGAAACACTATGAGCACGCGGCAACAAAGTTCGAAAAAGCTATTTTTAGCATATAGGTCACAGTCAAGGTCACAAGGTCAATGACCTGGATGTCATTTGAAAGAACTTAATTAGTGAAGTATGCAAACCAAATATGAAGTCTCTATCTCCTTTGGTTCAAAAGTAATTGCGAAAGTTCGAAAGAGCTGTTTTTAGCATATAGGTCACAGTCAAAGTAACAAGGCCATTCATCTCTCATTGTTCAAAAGTTATGGTCAAGGTTAAAGTTGACAACAGACAGACAGACACACAGACAAACAGATAAACAGACAAACATACAGGACAAAAACAATATACGCCCGGGATCTATCGATCCGGGCGCATAATTAGAAATGAATTGAATTTGATCTTCGCTATAACGATGCACTTTCACCGTATTCCACGTTTGTGATGTCAATATATCAAATTTTTAAGAAAATCATAATTTATCCTTTTGATTCTGCAAATATTTAGCAAGATATCCATGGAATGTATATCTGTCTCTTTGTCTTAGAGAGATGTTACAGTAAAATTGAGGGATACAATTTAAAAAGTATCTCCAAAGAGAAAGAATTGTTATACCTTTAGAAATTTGTTCCTATACAATTCTATACGAAAAAAAGTCTAACATTTTTAATGTTTTGCTGAGCGGGCATAAAAAAATCGATGTTGGACCGCTGAGTGAGATGTTGGACCGCTCGGAGAGATGTTGGACCGCTTACGTCACAGAGTGGGCGGAGCTTAATCTCATTTTCATTCGCTGGTGTTAAACTGTGATAGATCTGGTGTTACATCACGGAATAAAGTACAAAATACATGTAAATAAAAAAAAAATAAATAAAATAAAATGAAAGGTATAACAAAACATTTATTGACAGAGTTCTCGGGCAAAATGCGTTTTGTCGCACCCTCGAACCAAACTGTCTGCCTTCGGCCTAACGGCCTCAGGCAGACAGTTTGGTTCTTGGGTCCGACAAAACGCATGTTGCCCTCGAACTCAGTCAATAAATGTATAATGTTTCCTGAAATGAAAATATGTTAAATAAATTGATATCAAATATTGTGTTTGGTAAATAAAAAGATGTCATTCTTTGTCCAAGTACGCGTGATATCTTATGCCATTGTAATACTTGTTGACAACTTTATTTCCTTGACACTTAGAATAAGTTTATAAGCTAAAGTTTTGAAACATTTAACCGAGAAATGAGAGTTGTTCGTATAAAACAGCAGGTCTTTATAACGTTCAATTGTTTTATGATCTTTTTGCATGGGCACTTTAAATTTATTATGATGATATTATGATGATATCTCCATATATTAATGTCTATCCTGTGTTTCTTGCATACTTTAAAGAACACAGAAGCAGAGATTCGGAGATTGGCTGACTTTTTGGGAGTTAAAGATGAAAACGGACTAGTCAAAGAAGTAACAGAGAAGTGCACCTTTCAAAATCTTCAGCAAGCGGACAAAAGTGTCAGGGAGGACAAAAAGATGGCGGAATTAATGAATGAACTCCAGCTGAATGAAAATCCTACAGTCTACAGAAAAGGTCTCTTTAGTTTTGTCATTATACTAAACATTGACAACTTTTCTTATCCAACCAACGAGCTTGGAAAAGAAAAAAGAAACACAAAGCATTGTTTCAAATAATTAGATAACAATGAAGATTCTTTCTATTTATGATTATTATCTAAATTTGATTCATAATTAGGAAAATTATTCCAAAACCTTTTTGTTTTTCTCTCGGAATTATTTTTGTTCAATGGGATGCCAGCTATCTAATAACAACTAGTATTTTTAATTGTCTAGAGTTAATCAAATTTCACTGCCACACATTAAAATATATGGACATAATGAGTAGTATATAAGAAAAAAGTCCATAAAACAATACAAAATAGGAGCAGAGCATACACGGACCTCCAAAACATCGGAGGTGAGATTATGTGCAATGGAGAAGTTGAGCATACCCTGCCGACCGGTCAAATCCGCCATGAAGCTCCTCTTTTAAATAGAGAATAAAAAAACATTGACTAACTGATTTCATAATGCATGGATCACGTGTGTTTTTGTTGAAAAAGGAATACATGTACATTCTGGTTAAATACGTCTAAATTGTCGAAATAATATCTGATCAAAATTGAGTTTTCCTTCATTTCGAAAAGCTTAAGACATTTTAAAATGCTGTAATACATGTATTTGAAAATTCCTGCAAAAAACAAACAAAATCCTAAGAAACTCAAGTAAGACAATTTTTTCAGATTTCTAAAATAAAAATGTGTCTTTGATTTTCAGGAAAGATTGGAGACTGGAAGAATCACTTCACTGTAGCAATGAATGAAACATTGGACAAAGTATATGCAGAGAAAATGAATGGAGTCGATTATCAAGTAGAATTCGAATAGAACTGGTAGAATTGAAATGGCGTAATTTTCTTTAATCATGTGTTCATATGTTAAACATATAAACATAGTTTTTAGGAAGCCAATACACAGTTGTTTGTGAAAATAATACTGAGTAATGGATGATCACACATTCAAAATGAACATTATGCACGGAACTTACTTCTTTGTCTTTTAGTATATTTTTGATTCACTTGATGTTCGAACATTTATTCTAATACTAATATGAAAATAAAATAAAATAATGGCGACATTTCATAATTTACAATCTTTTTTTTATACCCTCGCTTGAAAAGCGGGAGGGTACAGTGGACCTTCAGATATCCGGATGCTTCAGTATCCAAACGATTTTTTATCGAAATGGAAATTTTTAGCTTTATTTTTGTCTTGTTAAACTCGTAATTCAGGTATTCGGACGCTTCACATATCCGGAAAAATTGACTAGAAACCAAAGCGACCGGAAAAATGAGGCTCCAATGTATATAGTAATCGGTGTGTCCGTCCGTCCGTCTGTCTGTTACGATTTGGGGTACCCATCTCTTATCCGCAACTCCTCCCATATCACTGAATGAAATATGATGAAACTTTCAGAAAAAACTTTACTACATATATATTGCCATTATGCACCTCCTATTTTACTTTTTGATTCGACACATTTTTTGGGTTTCCCACAGCAAAACATAAACACTGCCATTAGTGTATTTATGTATATAAAGGAATTTATGTGATCTAAATACGTAATAAATTGCATATTTTTATTAATTACCAATTTGTTTGAATTCATGGGTCCCGAAGGGTTTTCCGGGTTTTATACTTAAGCGTCCTCTAGTAACGGCTATTAGCCTTATCCTTGTCAGAATAACATTTCGGCTCCATATAGGGAAAAGACCACTAATTATTTTCCCATAGAACTCCATACAAACCTTAGGCCCTCTCAGTACTTTACTATGACAATTTCAGAAAAATCTTTAGCATCATTTCAAACTTTGTTCTAAGCCCTAACAAAAAATACTGAAAAAAATATATGGTCCCATGGCGTTTATAGGTCAAAATTGCAGTTATTTTCAACTTATAGAGATTCGCAGTAAATAACACGCGGCATAAAAAATCAACCCCCACTCCTAAAATCTTCCCTGGTATTTCTATAGTTTCTGTAATATTCCCTCATCCCATCATTTATTTCAAAGGTCATTAATTTTACTTTAAAATGAAAACAATTAAATACCTGATTTCAGCCAATGGCGTAACGCCTACCCATTCAGTATTCTGTTTAATGTTCCATAACAAACAAAGCCATGTGTGCATCCGGGGATTTGGTGCTCTCATTCCTCCAAAATGTGGTTTACAAATTTTACTTAGGTGTGAGTATTTATATTGTGTCACTCATGCAGAGTAGGGTTTTGATTCAAAGATATTGATTTATTGTTCGTTTGCAGATTTGTGTAGAACAGTGAAATATCAATTTCTATCTGAATATCTCAGCGAGAAGGTTCTGTATAGAGGATATTCGGGTTGCATTACATTTGTAATGGTTCGGGCCGTGGATATCGGCCTGGATAGCTCAGTGGTTAGAGCACCTGACTAGAGATACAGGGGTCCCGGGTTCGATTCCCGGTCCAGCCATGCATTTTCTCCTTTCCTGTTACAGATTTGGTGCCGTTGACCACCCCTGGAATTGCAGGTGAAAGTCCTGCCAGGGGCAATAAGAACTTGGGTTGTGTCTTCGAGGGCGAAGACCATTTAAGGAGGGAGGAATGTAATGGTTCGGGCCGTGGATATCGGCCTGGATAGCTCAGTGGTTAGAGCACCTGACTAGAGATACAGGGGTCCCGGGTTCGATTCCCGGTCCAGCCATACATTTTCTCCTTTCCTGTTACACATTGATATGGTAGGCTCGCAGAAGTTGATAAAATTAAACCCGATTTAGTATGTATATACAATAAGGTTCTAATGATTTGTGTAGTCTAGATATTAAGTTATACGACTGGGTTGAGAATGTTTTACTCGCTGAGAAAAATTCGGGGTCATTTGGTGCACAGTGTAATGTCAACATACCAAATTCTTCATAGTAAACCACCAAGTAAACCTGACAGGTTCTTAATAGAACATGAATCCTGCAATGTTAAGGTGTTGTTGGTATTAACAGGCTTTTTAACGCTAAATCAGGCAGAGAATTTGGTTATCATGGTTAGGATGTAAGATTTTTTTTCTTTCATTACTAAAGACTTTGGTCATCAGAAAATGAGAATAAAGTAAACTGTTAAAATGGTGTGCACCAAAAATGAGCACATGGTTACACAAACTATTAGAATAGTAACAGGATGTCGGTTGTTTCAGCACTTTAAAGCTTGTAAGCAGATTGTATAACTTTAATACTTATATTTATAACAATTTAGTGTAATATGGTCAAGTTTGGGTAGGTTACAAGTGCATATAATGTTTTTGGTTTCATTGAAGAACTAAGGCCTGTGGATTGTCAGTATACGATAAGAATTTAGCACTGCAAATGCATATAGCTAGAGTAAATTGCCTTTGTTGTTCATCATGTAGCTATTACAGTCAGTCGCTTATTTTGATTTCATTATTTGCCATTAGGTTGGTTGCATAATTACACAGATAAAGCATATTAAGGTATTCATATTGTATATTTATGCTTTGCTTGGGTTTTTTCTTTGGAAATGCCAATAGTGATTTATTAGCCACATCACGCTCATAATAATAATAATAATAATAATAAAAAAAAAAAAAAAAGGTTGGTTAATTAATTCTAGAAATTCTCTATGGTTTTATATGCTTGTATACAGTGTATATATATCCTGTATGGTTTGGTTACCAAGGTAGTCCATATATAGTTGAACAATTTTTGCTATATATATCCTATATGGTTGGATATGCTTGTGCACAGTATGTATATGTATAAATATTTCTGTATGGTTTTGTAACCAATTTGTCCTATATGGTTGGACAATTAATTTTAGCTATCCTATATGGTTGGATATGCTTGTATACAGTGTATATATATTGAATGGCTTGGTTACCATATTGTCCTATATGGTTGGACGCAGTATATTTATATCCTGTATGGTTGTAATTAATTTGACATATCCTGTATTGTGGGATATGCGTGTATACAGTATATATATATCCTGTATGGTTTGGTAACAAAGATGTCCTATATGGTTGGACACATTATTTTTAGCTATCCTATATGGTTGGATATGCTTGTACAGCAATATATATCCTGTATGGTTTGGTAACCAACTTGTCCTATATGGTTGGACAATTAATTTTAGCTATCCTATATGGTTGGATATGCTTGTATACAGTGTATATATATTGAATGGTTTGGTTATCATATTGTCCTATATGGTTGGACGCGTATATTTATATCCTGTATGGTTGTAATTAATTTGACATATCCTGTATGGTTGGATATGCGTGTATACAGTATATATATATCCTGTATGGTTTGGTAACAAAGATGTCCTATATGGTTGGACAATTATTTTTAGCTATCCTATATGGTTGGATATGCTTGTACTTCAATATATATCCTGTATGGTTTGGTTACCAATTTGTCCTATATGGTTGGACAATTATTTGCCATATCCTATATGGTTGGACATGCTTGTATATGGTAAATATATATACATATACATATCTGGTACAGTTTGGTAACCTGTTTGTCCTGTATAGTTGGACAGTTAATTTGAGATATCCTATATGGTTGAATATGCTCATATAAGGGTATTTATATGTTAATCGTGTGATTGGGTAACCAAGTTTTGTTTTATATGGTTGGACAATTTATTTGGCATAACCTATATGGATGAACAGGTTTAGATACAGAATTTTTATATCCTTTATGCTTTGGTAACTGAGTTTATCCTGTATGGTTGGATAATTTATTTGACATATCCTGTATGTTTGGATATGCTTGTATAGAGAATGTATGTATATATAATTATATATCAAGGATTAATCCTGTATGGTTGGACAATTATTTGACATATCCTGTAGGGTTGGTTATGTTAATATTTATTTAATATTTATTGATCATGAATGGTTGGATAAAGAAGTTGTTCAGTATGGTTGAACACTTTATTTGACATATGTAGTATGATTATAAATATGCTTACAAATATCTTTATCATGTATTGTAAGATAACCAGATTTGTCCTGTATGGTTTGACACTCTGCTTGACATGTCCTGCTTGGTTGGACATGCTTATGTTCTACATATCCTCAGGTGTATGTTTGCCTTATTTGGATAACCAGGTTTGTCTTGTGGTAGTTAGACAATTTGTTTGACATATCCCTTATGGTTGGATATGCTTATAACTATATCTTATAGGTTGGGATAGCCTAGTTTTGTCATGTATGTTTAGGCAATTCATTTGACATATCCTGTATGGTTTGATATACATAGCTAGCTTAGCCCTGTCAAGTTAGGCAGATATATTGCTTGTGTACGAGTACAATAATTTGCAGACCTATATATATATATATATACACAATGATAATAACTATATTGAATGAATCGAGAGCTTGTAGCATATATTTTGGTTAAAGCTTCTAATCATTAACCAACATTGCATTTTCAATTGTAAATTTCATTACGGTGGACTTGTTTATGATTTAACACAAAGAAATTGACACGGTTTATTAAAAAAAAAAAAAAACAACAAAAAAAAACAAACAAACAAACAAACAAACAAAAACCTGGGACTAAAACTGGTACCATTTAATATTTCTTCTTCAGGGATCAATTTTTATTTTAGCACTGATTCCATAAATGCTTTAACAAAAGACTTAGGAAGAGCAATATATTGACCTTGGAGCACCACCTTTTGTCAGTCTTGTGCCTACCACCAAAATAATGGGTACACATTGATTTTAACTCTAACATTTCAGTAGCACCCAGAAATACAGATCAAACAATCAATACTATATTTCAGTGGAAAACAGCAATCTATGCATTTGATTTCTGTCTATACTAGAAAATTCCCAAATGAAACACAGTTTTGTGTAAATCATGCAGAGACAAGTCATGATTTGGCATCATCTAGAAGTAAACCTTGACAAACTGTTGATAAACAAATTAGGATATATAGACAAGTTTAAGGGTATGTCTTTGGAAATGGTTAGTGTGTAATTTGTGCTTCAGGCATTTAAACACAGGGATATAGAGAGGAAACTACAGGTCTTTCCATCTCCCCGTTCTGATCAAGGTTTAGACTAAGGCTTTCAAAAAAAAAAAGAGAAGCAAATCTCCATAGAAATTTGCTAGCCATATAATAGGGAAGGGCTATGCAAGCTTGAAAACTGCAAATTCCAATGCATTTGTTTAGAGTGTGGGAACAATTTGCAAAGCCCAGATAATTGACATTATTCCTTAAGTAATGTAGTTATGTTTTGTTTTTGTTTTTTTTAACCCCTATTATCCCAAATGTCCTTAAATATTTATTCCTAAGCAATTATGTCATTATTAATGACATTCGGTTTCAGAATTAAGCATGGATTTGATTTACAACATCAGGGTGCAAGATCTTTTATACCATCTGAGTATCTCAGCTTGGTGTGTATACCCAGTCACAAAGAGGATCATGAACTACTGGGCTTTCACTGGGAAAGTCTCGTATTATATGATAAGGTTTTCACTTGGGTTGTCCAGTTCTTTTGCTAACTTTTGAAGATCTTTCTTTGGTCTTATAATGGATTGGTAAAGTCAATGGACATTTTCTCTGAATTACTTGTGTTGGATAAAAAGACTTCATGGGCATCTACAAAGCTAGTATTTCTTAAATTGAATTTGACAAGTGGTAATGGAAAATCCAATATGTTGCTACCTGAGAAATTGGAGAAAAATAAAGCTACATTTGCAAAGAAATTTAAACAAACAGTTTGTATCTTAATACGGTGGTTATTTGAACATATACCATGTGTAAAGGTTACATCAAAACACATGCATCTCCACAGCTGATTCTTGGGTAATGGTTATTGTTTGTTAAAAAAAAATAATAATAAAAAAAGAATATAGAAAATTATATGGATCTTGCAAAAAAAAAAAGAAAAAAAAAAAGAAGGCAATATTACCCTCATGAATTATTCCCAATTGTTTTGGCTGTTGAATTATGGGACTTATTTAAAGAATTCATTTGTCATATTCCAATCTGATAGTACAGCTGTTTATTGCATATTGTAAACTTAACAAACACCAGAAAATTCATTTTTTTAAAGAAGATTATTGTTGGTTCTTTACAATGTTTTGGGTAAAGAGTGCTTGTGGATATTTAAGATTACAAATCTATATTTTTCAACTCTCCAAACACAGCCCGTATTTCTTTTTAGATTCCGCTTTAGCTCTTATTGCAAAGTAAGTGTACGGGCATGCTCTAAATTGTTTTAAGGGTTTCATTCAGGGTGATCAATAGACCAAGTGCATTAAAGTGGTCTCCTTGGGACAGGTTTATATGTCTTATGTCTTACCTGTACCTATTCAGTTTAGGAAAATCAGCTAGCTCTATATCACTTGGCAGCATGGATATACTATTTTTAAATGCGAAACACCCCCGATTTCTTGAATCGTTTGTTAATCAGTAAAATGTTAAGTGGAGCAAAAAAGTTTGCTAGGTCAGTTGATGCGTGCAGCCTATTACTTTTAATATTCGAAATTAAAAAAAAAAAATAGTGACAATACCATAGATAGCCAATTCTTAGTAACGGACATGTTGCTACAGGGTTATGTTCCTTTTTGTAATTTATCTTTGCTGAGAGGAAGGGAAATCGCGGTTCATTCAGACTCAAACCCATATTTGCTGCTTTGAGGAAATATACCTTTTCAGGCACGACAACAAGGGAGTTTAAAGGAGTCTTACAATGAATCAACTTTCAATACAATTTAGATAAAATAAAAGTCTATCTAGAAATAAAATCCCAACCCAATTGCAGTAGGTGAAATTAGCTGCAAAGGACCCCTTTTTGCTACAGCAACACCCTGGCACATTTTTTAGTGTTTTTAAGACTCACAAAATGAGATATGGGATGGTTGCAACTGGTGTCATTCCAGAGAACATTAAGGTTCCTATTTTCCCGCCTATTAGTACATATATGTTTTCATTTAGGGTGGTAGAAAGTCCGATTGTAAAGGATAAATGGTTGAGAAAGTATCCCTTATTCTGTATTATTTGAATGTATTAAATACCTAAATAGAGGATTCTGTCTGAGGCGGTATCCTCTATTTTTCTGCATCTTTTTTTTTAAATTTAATTGTTAATACTATAACCTCATAAAAGCGTCAATTTCATGCTTTAAATATCATAATAATGCATGAGAAAGCTTAACATTGCATAGTTTATCTACCTTCACTTTATACTACACTTACATACAGGTACACAAAGTATTCGGTGACTGTCTGAGGCGGCACTGAATACATTCGTTGTTGAGTATCATATCGAGAATTGTATTAATATTTCATATCATTTTGAATTATTTAAATGCTTTTGTCAAGATATGCAACTATTCTATTCCTGGTACGTACGTTAATGACTTTCTCGAGTTGTGTATGAATTTATCTGCCTTCACTTTATACTAATATACACTTGCATACAGGTACATGAAGTATTCGGTGACTGTCTGTGGCGGCACTGAATATATATTCGTTGTTGAGTATCATATCGAGGATTGTATTAATATTTCATATCATTTTGAATTATTTAAATGCTTTTGTCAAGATATGCAATAATTCTATTCCTGGTACGTACGTTAATGACTTTCGAGTTGTGTATGAATTTATCTGTCTTCACTTTATAAACTTACATACATGTACACGAAGTATTCGGTGACTGTCTTAGGCGGCACTGAATATATTCGTTGTTGGGTATCATATCGAGGATTGTATAAATAGTTTATATCTCTTTGAATTATTTACATGTTTTTGTCAAGATATGCAATAATTCTATTCCTGGTTGGTACGTTAATGACTTTCAATTATGTATTTATTTTATTTTAGTTAATATTTTTATTATCCATCCTTAGAATTCCATTGATCTATGTTGTGAATAGTTTTGTTAGTATTTACATCGTTATCAAGCTGTATACATTAAGTAATTGAAGCACATTTTTGGGTGGGGCGAGGGACCCTTCTCTGTACGTTCATTGTCCCTCTTGTGGGATGTTTTTGGGCCCCACCTTCTGCTGCATTCTGATATTGTAAAATCTGTAATCTCATTTGGCATTTGTAATAAATGCTCTATACACACACACACCCTCTTTATTATTTAACATGCTGCAGAACAGAGCTGCAAATGTGCTTCAGGTTCACATGAACCGAATTGTTCATCAGTTTCAGTATTTAAGAGCACATAAGTGTATTTATGTATATAAAGGAATTTATGTGATCTAAATACGTAATAAATTGCATATTTTTATTAATTACCAATTTGTTTGAATTCATGGGTCCCGAAGGGTTTTCCGGGTTTTATACTTAAGCGTCCTCTAGTAACGGCTATTAGCCTTATCCTTGTCAGAATAACATTTCGGCTCCAAAATGTGGTTTACAAATTTTACCCACCACCACCCCTTCAATCCTCCATAATTATTGTTATTGTAGAAAATACATGTACTAGTTTCTTTTATATAAGGTGCCTATTGTTATTGCATGACTTTTGTTATTGTAGAAAATAGATGTACTAGTTTCTTTTGTTTAAGGTACTTATTGTTAATTTTGTAGAAAATATATGTACTAGTTTTCTTTTGTATAAGGTGTGGGATGTTTTTGGGCCCCACCTTCTGCTGCATTCTGATATTGTAAAATCTGTAATCTCATTTGGCATTTGTAATAAATGCTCTATACACACACACACCCTCTTTATTATTTAACATGCTGCAGAACAGAGCTGCAAATGTGCTTCAGGTTCCCATGAACCGAATTGTTCATCAGTTTCAGTATTTAAGAGCACATAATATTCATATTGGAGGCGGGGGTATAATGTAGTGAGCTCATTGCTCATGGTACCTCTATTTTTAAATAAAACCAAGAAATAGTCAAAAAATAAAGCTGTTTTTACAATACATTATGGAAATATGAATTAGTCATTTGATTGAGAAAACACTATAATAAATCAAGGTCTATTATAAGATGTAAAATAACCGAAATATTTTCTTTGGAAAACTACATTATTGTTACAACAAAAATATCGTATAGTTTGACACGGGGAGTGTTGAAGTGTCTTAGCTTTGTAAACGTATTGTTAACTTTTTTATCTTTAAGCTGGATCATCACATGACTTTCTCTCCAAAATTTAGGTCAGTACCTTCTGTCCTCATACCTCTGAAATGTACTTGAAATATTTCTTTCGGACTGAAAAAATTTCCAACACTATGGACATTGTCATTTCATCCACAGGGAAAGGCTGTCCCTAGTTTTCAAATCTAAAATTCTTCTCGTTGTCCTCGGAAAGGTGAACTCATTGAAGGGCTATTTGTGTGGTAATAAATCTTTTCGAAAATTCTAACTTTCATTGACAAAATAAAATGATCAGGTAAATTAAAATGTTTGTGTAAAAGCTGCTGACCCCCATGATTTAATTGAAATCGATGACCTGATATTCTTTTATTAATTATCCCTTGGTTTCACCAACATAAACAAGTCCACACTGAGTACATTCTATTCCGTAGACAACATTAGAAGATTTGCAGTTCAGATTTTCCCAAGTTTTGGAATAGAAGATCTATTATCAAATCGTAAACGCCATTTTGATTTTTATTGTTTCAGTCGACTTTAAAGTTTGAATACTCTTCGTTATCCTTCTGTATTCAATAATCCAGAGGTGAAAAAAAGAATTAGATAGATTACATGATCTGTACGTACTGGTCCCTGCTGGTAAAACAGATAACAACATTGTCTTCGTTTGTAAGGCTCGTTATATTAATTGTGTTTTAGGAGAAGCTGGATTTAAATCTACAAGTGGTTATCCAATTAAACACTCATAGTTCTCTTTCTAAGGAAGATATTCTTCAAAATCATCAGCAGTTTTGAATATTTTTAATATTCCAAACAACCAACATGAAATTGAACAACCTTATCTATACTGGATTCCGAAACTTCATAAACATCCATACGAATAACTCTATATATAAATCAAGTGTGGCAGACTCTGTAATGTCATTGACTAGTATCTCAAATTCACAGGGATACATCGAGTCAACATAGGAATAAAAATAACTATTGTTAAATGAAAAAAGAAATCATCATCGATAAATCTGAATATACAATTTAAGGTCACTTTTCCTCTACTCTTGAAGAAGGGTTTGAATAAAAAGATTTATTTTTTTGATTACCGAGAAGTTTACGTATAAAAATACAATATTTAGGTCTAATTATTTATTTCCTGATTAAATACTCAGATAGACCTAACATATTGTTTTGTTCTTCTTTAATGCAAAAAACAACAACAATAAACAAACAATAAACTTTTTACAACGTAATCATCGATGGCGTTCTCAGATCCTTATTGATCAAAGAGGAACAACCCTGAAAATGTAGGACATATGTTTGTTTTCCTCCCTTTATTCAATGTTTTCCGCATACACAGAATGAGAGACCTGATAAATGAGATAATGCATTGAATACCGTATACCTAATACACACTATGTAAGTATAGAAATTGGAAAAGGATTGTTTACTAGTGGTAGTACTGAAATTATCTGAATTTATGAATATCCCAATGCAGCGAATCGTTTGACTTTCTGTCACTGCCAACAATGTCGGTTCGCATTTTCTCGAATCAAAACAAAACCTATCAATGTACGCATAAATATTAATTAAGGTAGGTCGGTACTTTCAAACTTTTCCGTCAAACTGATAATATTTTGATTTGAATACCTTGAATAAGTCATAAACTAACTAAAACACCCATGAAAGACATCTTTGCGGGTTAATTTTCATGCAACACGTCTCGGAGTACATACCTCTAAAAATTCAATGGACAAAATTGAACATCAAGATGTGTGACATCATATTTTATTTAGCTTTTTACCAAAGTCTTTATTGGATAACATTAACAAATTTATGATGAATCTGTCCACGTCTTTCAGAAAAACATCTCAAAATATATTTATTTTTTATAATTCTCAAAATCTAAACTGTTAAGATGCCATTTTTTCTATAAAACTATTAAGAATTATATCCAAAGTGAACTAAAACATAAACTTTATGAAGATTGACTAGAGAAATTAAACAAAACAAACTTTTGAACACGTATACCCCCTTTTTTGAAATATCAATTTTTTCAATCATTCTTTGCAAAATTTGAAAAAAAGTAAAACTTAAAATGATGATATAGACTCAAAATCAAGAAAAATAGATATCAAGCTAGTTTGTTTAAAAAAAAAATAAAAAGCTTTAGGTCCATTAAAGGAATTAAGAATTGTGTGTCAGTGTATGTACTAAATGACATGTAGATCCTATGGACAGAGTGCAAAGTGTTAATTTCCAGAAGTAATGTATATTAAATGTTTTGTATGCATATTGACACTATGATAAACAAATATAAACTCGCAAAATTATTTTCAGTCATCCAAAAAGATTGTATGTCAATAGACAAGTGATAATCAGAATTTTATATTGATGTGTAAAATTAAAACCGGATCCGTAAAAGTATGGACCTTCCTTAAAATAGATGAAGAGTTTTATGTTTGATATTTTGAAGTTAATGTGGACGAATTTGGAATTTTCAATTTTTCTTTAGAAACAACGAAATTGAAAGAATACATACAATATCCTGAGAGGTGTACACATGATGCATATGTATTCCCACGGCACACAGTGTCTTGTTTGAAATAATGACATATAAGAAAATATAATTATTCCACTCACAGAAAAGTTGAACATACACCATTGTGTTTTTTTTAGATAAATAGAATTAAAATTCTAAATGTCTTCAACATAAGTTGAATTCGTATCCAGGTATCCTATGATATTGAATGCATAAGTCATTCATATATGGACAAAACATTGAATGGACATAAAATCCTCGAGAAAATTTTTCTTCAAACATAAAAACCAGTAGTCGATGTTTATTCTGCATTCATGAATTAACAAACTAGTGTGTACCTCAGGGATTTTATGAATTGTGTCTGTACTGTAACAGACGTTTCGTCAAACGCGAACAGTCTGCGACGCAAAAAAAAAGAAAGAAAGGAAAGGCATTGGGGTGTTTGAAGGGGATAACAAAAATTGCCAGAAAGTCAATTTAAATATGCTTTACATTTGAGAACTTTAAAAAATGTAATTAAATATATTTTTAAAGCAAAAGCAATATTCCAATTTGATTACGATGCGATTCCCTTACGATTTTGTCAAAAATGTGCATACACACAGTAGATATATGTATTTTAAAAAAAACAAAAATAGCGAAAATTTAAGAAAAGGAATTTTTTGGGGATGGGTGTGTTGTACATCCTTAAGGAACACAATTAACATTGATACACAAATTATATACTCAAAACATAAAAGTTGTGTCCTCCTGTGGTCCCCAGTGTCTGACTCCCTAATATATTTTGAAAACGAACTTGGTTTCGGAAGACACAATTGTTTATGATTTCGTTGAGAGTCAAGATTTTAGTTCTAATTGTAACCCACAGGTAGAGGACTTCCACTTTGTCGTATTTTCGTGCTCTAGTTATGATCATATTTGCCTTAAGGTTTTATGACAAAAACTTAATTTTTGGGGACTCCGTGACCTTTTGAGAGATTGGGTGTGTGTGTCAGAGGGCTGAGTTCTATTATGGATGGCAATTTTTTTATTAAGGAGATGGACTAATGCTCACACGCCTAGCGTAATCTATTTAGTTCCTTATGGTGTCACATGGACTCAGCAAACAGTTTTGCGCTGACTATATAACGGTCAAAGATCCTCCTTTCACATAATTCACCATAATTTAAACGGAATATGGGATAAAGAGTATGGATGTTTAACTTATAACATGATTGAATGCTCCTAAAAACTAAAGTTTACTGATACCTATACCAAAATGTATACATGATAATCACTAGTGCGGACTTTGGTCAAACATAAAAACATAGAAGCCTCAAGACGGACTTGTTTACTAAGCTAAGGTCAAAGCACTGCATATATCTGTCAGGCAATTCTTACAACTTGTAAAAAAAAAGAGTTATTGTCGCAACGACCTAGATAATGTGTACCGTGTCACGTAAACTCATTCACAGAGGGGATACTGCAGCTTAACGACTAACTACAATGGATGGCACACATGTAATAGAACTTGAATGGCCCAGTTATGGAGAAATGTACCTGCCCAAGCTTGTGTCATTCTCAAAAGACGCGGAACATGCACTGAAATACATCAGGGACATGAAACTAGGAGAAGATGCAATTATTCTGGCAACCTTTCCAAGATCAGGTCTGTAATAACCTCACTTAAGTTGAGTACATTCATATTATTAATTATTAAATACATGAAGTTCATGGATTTAATTACGCTATCATAAAAACACCCCTAAAATATGGAAAAATTATCAAAGTACATTTATGATTTGTATCATAATTTTCTTAACAATGCATTCTTTTAAAAAGGAAATAGGTAATTTTACTTGAAAAAAACATTGGCTGTGGCCTTTAGGTGGCAGAAGATAGTTTTTTTTTGCAATCAAAACGTTTGACTGACGGTTTACTTAATATTGAGCTGCTTTAAAAATGTGCATTGAAAAATTTTTAATTCCCTCTACATGTAATAACAGTATGATGTAGTCCCTTGAGAAAATTGAAGCTTTTAGGAATAAAACATGTACAACTTACACAATGAGCCCTAAAGATGGCGCAGGGACAATCTCAAAATTTCATGTGAATCAAGCCTATTTTCACTATTTCGCCGCAGCCGCATCTGCTTCCAGGCCCGTGCGCCTGACCTAAGCTACCACACAAATTGCAGAATAACATTTGTACATACCAATGAACAGCAAGAGATAATGGCTCAACCACCTCGTTTTCAAGCTACAATTCATCCTGTGAACCCACCCTGCTTTTCTGGTGAAATACCGGTAGAGCCAGTTTTGAGCTTAGTTTCGTATTTCTAGTCCATATCCCATATACAGTAGTAGTGACACTAAAGTGTCATATTTCAATAAAATATACAAGGCCACCAGTTCCCTCCAAATGCACCCATAAAATATTCTAGCTATAAAATTACCTATAATATGCATTCACACCTCAGGTTTCTCTATTTTTTTCTATTTTTTGACCGGTACTTTATTCGAAACTATCCTCTGCCACCTTTAACTTTTAAAGTTTGTCTTGCAAGTAATAAACCTTGCTTAATTCAAAAAGAACATGCAATTCTGAGTAAAAATATACCAAATATGTCTTGATTCATTGAAAAATAAAAAAGTTATTGCCAAATAAGAGACCTCACCAATTCTAGGTCAACCACCTTAACCCCATATTGTTTCTTACACATAAAACAAATGCAATTCTTACAACTCCAGATGATAAATATACCAGCAAAAAGTGTTAAATGGTAATTTTAATCTATTTCAAATACATTTATATGTAAAAATTCAAATATAAAGGGCACATCTTGGTGAAATGTACTCACATGTATCACATACTCCCCTATTTTTCATGTTCTATGAAATTCCATCTTATCTCTTTTTCACTTGGTTTTATATACCTATAACTTCTTTGCAAAGTTAAAACCCCTTTCAACTTTCAAGATATTTATCATGATATGCAAAAAATCCTCTTGCATCATATGCTTAAGAAAAAGTGTCCAGGAAATGGCTGTTCAACACCCTACCCCTGCAGCCATTTCTTCAGTGTAATGAAAATGCACTGTAAAATTTTGTTTGTCCTAGCTGAATTCTTTCTAAGTGTCTGATATTCACTTTTAACAGTTATGAGTAATCAAATACATACATTTCATTCTCCTGAATACTAAAAGAGATTATTCTGTCCATCCTGGGCAATTGTGGGCAGATTATATGGGCCTAGCAGAATTCAATAATTACATGAGAATGCACATTTTATTGATATTACTTCATTAAATATGCAATATAAACTCTTTTTTTTTTTGTTATTATTCAAAGAAAAATAGTCATTTTATAGCAAACCATTGAAAAATTTAGATTCTGTCACATTTAAATATAGATAAATTTAAAAATTGAAAAGGGGGGGGGCATATTTCATGAAAATATCAATAACAGAATATGTTAAATTTGGAAAAATAAAGCAAAAAAAGTTTTTTCTGGTACTATATATGGTTAGGTTTAGTGACATTTAGGTATGCTGACTGATTTTTATTTTCAAAATAATTATATTTAGTAAATTAGGTTGAAAAAATGGCAAATATATGTAATTTCCGTGATATCGCACTAATTAATACACTTAAATTTTAATTAGATTTAATTAATCAAAGCAAGACATGATTTTAATTATGCGACAATACCCAAAGTATCAAATTCAAACAATTAATTTATTCTCTGGCAAAAAATGCCTGAATCTTATATGATTTATTATGCTGATGGTTCAAAGTCTTTAAAAATGTATGTTGGAAAAGAGTAACCCCCCTTGCTTTTTAGTGAATATACCTAACTGTACAGATTTTAAATAACAGAAACAAAGTATTTTTTAAATTGACTTACATAAATAAACCTTTTTGTATAAAAATCAGACTAAAATTCACATTTCTAAAAATTGATGCATTCTTGAAGGTGGCAGAGGATAGTTTTTTTTGCAATCAAAACGTTTGACTGACGGTTTACTTAATATTGAGCTGCTTTAAAAATGTGCATTGAAAAATTTTAAATTCCCTCTACATGTAATAACAGTATGATATAGTCCCTTGAGAAATTTGAAGCTTTTAGGAATAAAACATTTACAACTTACACAATGAGCCCTAAAGATGGCGCAGGGACAATCTCAAAATTTCATGTGAATCAAGCCTATTTTCACTATTTCGCCGCAGTCGCATCTGCTTCCAGGCCCGTGCGCCTGACCTAAGCTACCACACAAATTGCAGAATAACATTTGTACATACCAATGAACAGCAAGAGATAATGGGCTCAACCACCTCGTTTTCAAGCTACAATTCATCCTGTGAACCCACCCTGCTTTTCTGGTGAAATACCGGTAGAGCGAGTTTTGAGCTTAGTTTCGTATTTCTAGTCCATATCCCATATACAGTAGTAGTGACACTAAAGTGTCATATTTCAATAAAATATACAAGGCCACCAGTTCCCTCCAAATGCACCCATAAAATATTCTAGCTATAAAATTATCTATAATATGCATTCACACCTCAGGTTTCTCCATTTTTTTCTATTTTTTGACCGTACTTTATTCGAAACTATCCTCTGCCACCTTAACTCGACATCTAGATATATCGACGAAATATTGTTAATTAACAACGGTTGTTTCCATTCTTGTGTCGATTAGATATATCCTGGTGAGTTTGATATAAAAGATACCACAGAGTCTGACACATCTGTTTCATATTGGGATATTTTACTCGAAAAAGACGTTAATGAAAATTCAACAACCCTGATAAACCCAATGACTTTAACTTTTCAATCGTCAACTTCCCAACTTATGTAATGGATATATGCCGAATGCTGTTCTATATGAAAAATTATCAGACTGTTTGAGGCCCGTTAGGGCCGAAAACTGTCTGATAATTTTACATATAGAACAGTATTCGGCATATATCTTTCTTAAAACTGTCCAGAAGTTACCTGGAGGAGTCCGATAATAACACAATAGGAGTTCAGGCATCCATTGTTTCCTTCCCGTCTAATAAGTAGGTAAAAGGAATGAGGCAATAGAAACAGTGAGTGAACTCTTTCATTTCATTCATTCAATGACAGTCGTTTAGCTAAGCAGGACAGGTGTCCGGTGGTGAAGGATTTTTTTTTATTATTTTGGAACATTTTTATTTATTATGTGCATAAATTGACATTGACACAGACATAATTTTGGGTAATATTATTACTATCACCATGGAAAGTAAAAATATGCGGATTTTTATCCTTACGTTTTAGTTTATATAGTGGAAATTCTCGGATTTTAGAAGTGCGACCATAGGGGAGCAAACCTAAAATTATCAAATTTTTCCTCAAAAATGGATTTAAATCGCTTATTCAAAGTGTTGTATCAAAAACACTTTATAAGTGGAAAGTGTTAATTTTGAAGAAGGATTAAACTCGATTTTCTTCATGGATTTGCTATTTTCTAGCAACTAAGTTTTTTGCGTTTGCTTTACCTGAAAATTTTCCTAACATTTCTTTTTGTTTCTGGACATATTTAACCTCTATTTCACTCGTTTTCTTGTTTTTTAAATACCTTCCGATTGTGTTATCACTACCGCACTAATATATTATCGGACTGGTAATTATTATTGGACGACTACAGGTAAATTTTTAGACTGCTAGAACAAAGGCATGACGTCACAGCAATGTTTTCATTAGCAATATACCTTCATCACCCGCATGCGGAGTTTATATCTTTTACTGGATTCGATGAACAAGAGCATGCTTTACGAATGTACAATTTCTTAAACAATGTAAATTATTCACCAACAAGGATATCAGCAGCCTCGTTTAAAGTCATCATTTCGTGAGTTCTTTGATCGATACAATGACTTTGTCAGCAAGTATAATTTATCATTTAGTCGAATGCTTACTGACGTTTTCCATACCAACTGTTAATGCGTTATTTACACACTGAATTGATGACAGAGGAGTGACCGACCGGCAATGGATACTCGCATCTCCATGGTACCTGATCCCACCTCTGATATTTTGGAGATTCTTGTTTGCTCTGCTCTTATTTTGTAGTGTGTTTTATGGTTTTTTGATCTTGAATACTGATCGTTATATCCATATATTTCACTAAGAAAAGGAGATGCTCAATAGAATGTCAAAATGAGCTGAACAACATACAACCAAATATTTATCATATTTGATCTGAATTTAAAGCATATGAATCGAGAGTATGTAAATAGAAGACGTCACTTAATTTTTCTTTAAATTCAAATCCTCTGAGGCAGATGAGATGAGGGGATTTCAACAACCATATTTTAAAGACGGCATTTCGTAAATTTGATGGTCGATATAATTACCTTTTTAGCAAATATAAATTAATCAATAATTGTGTCGAATTTTGGCTGATTTGTTTCATACCAAATGTTAGGCCTTAATTTTATACTGTATTTAACTACAGAATTTCCAACCTTTTGCATATATCATAATCCATACTACTTTCTCGTCACATGTTAATTTAAAAAAACTACCGTCACTGTAAAAATTCTTATTCATGTTTGTGTACTTGTTTATTGAAGGAACTCACTGGGTATGGGAGATAATGGGCATGCTTCTGAGGGGAAAAGCCGAGTATTCTACGGTGACTAGGGAACAGGTTTTCGTAGAGGGGTTATCAGACATGAGTCAGATGCAGGGTTATAATGGTGTCATGAGCACCCGTGTTCCTTTTCAATGGCTCCCAAAACAACATGTGGATAAAGGCGGGAAAATAGTATACGTTGTACGTAACCCGAAAGATGTTGCTGTGTCTTTGTTTAAATTTCTTTCTTCTTGTGGATTTTTACCTGGGATGAGTTTTGAGAATTTTTTGGACGAACTTTATATTGGACGAAGTAAGAATTTTAAATAATAGTATTTTTATGGCATTTTTAATTTTTTTTTCAAATATCTCAACCTACATAATATTTAAATCTTGGAAAGATTTTTTTCCTTTTTATTTAGAGGCGATGTACGGGGGATGGTTTGAGTATAATAAAAAGTTTATCGAAGAAGCGACTGTTCGAAAAGATCAAATATTGATGATACAATACGAGAAACTACAAAGAGTAAGTAAATATTATGTAAAAAATCCTCTTAGAGTTTAAAAATGGTACACAAGGACAAATCAATAATCCAAAATATCAGTTTTATTTTTGCATTAACTTTACTTAACCTTAACTTAGTTTTCATTGCGTTGGAAACGGAAGACCTTAATAATCTTAATCATCAGAATTAGTAGAAATTAATATTTTTAGCACTAAACCACTACTTTAGTAAAAAAGAAAAATTGTAAAAAGGGGATATTTTTTATAAAAATAAATATTTTTAAGATCTTTAAAATTGAACATTTTGTGATGACTTTTGTAAGTTTTACAACGGTAGATGCCTACGTTTCCTTGACATCTTAGTCCGTAAGAATGTCATTCCTTGGGGCAAATGTTTAACGATTTCTGGATATTAAAATGGCTTCATATAATGTTTAAAATCATTTCAATTATTAGATTTCCGTTATTTACTTGTTTTGAGCAAAAACGCGAAAATACAGTAGCCGCGAATAAAAAGATGATTCATATGTAAGTATTTGAAAAAAAAAAGAGAACAAGTATTTTAACCAATTAAGTATGTGGGATATAAAAAAAATATTGATTATTTTTGAAACACAATATTACGATGTCATCATTGAAAAAATTAGACATGTAGGCGAGTGTAAGCGGTCAATAGTGAATGCTTACCTCTTTAGATTCTTGATCCAACTTTTGGAATTCCCGAGATCTATGTTTAATGCTCTATTCACTAATTTCCTTCTTTTTGGTATTTTTTATCTAAAGTCAATCAGTGCCCCTGCATTGCCCATATCCTATTTACTCAATATTAATTCGAACAATAAAAAGATTTAAATAACTTAATACTATTTGATATAAAATAATGTATTGAGGAAGATCTGTTTAATCATTTAGAAAATTTTTTTTTTCATAATATGTTATAAAAAAAATTAATGTATTAATGTTTTATATTGTGTCTATCTTTACCTAAGTTAATTACCTTGTATCATTTTTATTTTACCTGTACTCCTCAAAGTACCCCTTTATCATAGTTTGCAGTTAAGTGTAATGTTTTACGTTACGTCATGATCTTTTTCGTCAGATATATCCAGCGTAAATAATTCACGTGATTGGTCAACTCAAATTATCAACATTGACACGGAAATAGTCTGTTGCACCAGCAACAAATCAGGGATAAGAAGAAAGTTCCAGTCGTAAATCTTGCGATTAGGAGGCGTGTACAATTTATCTTGAGCGCAGCTGTTAACTAGATCGTGACGTAACGTGAAACTTTATAGTTAGCTGGAAACTATAATATCACATTTTTTGTTTATTTCTGAAGTTGAAGGAATACACCGGATAACAGGTATTTAAGAAATGAATTTTCATAACGTCCGTTACTCAGTTTGTTTGCATACGTTATTGTAATTGTGATACTACAAATTATGTATGTATTCTTGACTACCTGATTTGTCCGCAAATCTTTGCTGAATTCTTTGGGTTAGCTAATTAATGGAAGAGCCAACGCAATATCTTCACGAGACTTTTCAATTTGAAAATGTGAATTGAATTAAATTTGATGTTGTACTTTCACAGTATTCCACGTTTGTCGTGTCAATATATCAAATTTAAAATTCATATTTTGACCTTTTGATTCTGTTAATTTGCAATCAATTTTTAAGTAAAATACCCCCAATGGAATGTAAATCTCTTTGTCTTAGAGAGACGTTCCAGTAGAACAGAGAAAAACAATTTACAGTGTATCTCCAAAGAGAAAGAGATGTCTCCTGTGATGAAAATATGTGATGAATTGATATGAAATATTTGTGTTCCGTAAATAATCTTATATTTTATGCCATGGTAAAACTTTTTCACAGCCTTATTTCCTTGAAACTTAGATTAAGTTTATAAGTTAAAGTTTTGAAACAATTTAAATGAGAAATGAGAGTTGTTCGTTTAAAAACACAATGTAAAAGCAGCAGTTCTATATAACATTCAATTGTTTTATGATCTTTTGCAAGGGCATTCTAATTTCGTGATGTTGATATCTCCTCATATTAATGTCTATGCTGTGTTGCTTGTATACTTCAAAGAACACAGAAGCAGAGATTCGGAGATTGGCTGACTTTTTGGGAGTTAAAGATGAAAACGGACTAGTCAAAGAGATAACAGAGAAGTGCACCTTTCAAAATCTTCAGCAAGCGGACAAAAGTGTCAGGGAGGATCAAAAGATGGCGGAATTAATGAATGAACTCCAGGTGAAAGAAACTCCTACAGTCTACAGAAAAGGTCTCTTTGTTGTTCTTTTTTTAAACATAAATGACTCTTCTTTTATACGACTTACGTGGTTTTGAAAGCAAAAAATAATGAAAGTAAAATGAAGTATTGTTAAAACTATTTACAAAACAATGGAGAAAGAGAGCATTCTCTGCCGACCGGTAACACCCGCCATGATGCTCCTGTTGAATTGAGAATAAATATAACCATTGACTAACTGCTTTTATAATGCATACATCATGTTTGTTTCGAAAAAGGATTTACATTCTGGTTAAATACATCTAACTAGGCGAAACAGTTTCTGTTCCAAATCAATTTTTCCTTCATCTCAAAAACATTTTAAGGCTTTTTAAAATGCTTTTATAATCGAAATTTTGTTATGAACTCCTGCAAAATAAAATCAAACAAACAAACAAATCCCTAAGAAGTTCAAGAAACACCAAATTTTTAGATTTTTAAAATAAAGATATACCTTTGATTTTCAGGAAAGATAGGAGACTGGAAGAATCACTTCACTGTAGCAATGAATGAAACATTGGACAAAGTATATGCAGAGAAAATGAATGGAGTCGATTATCAAGTAGAATTTGAATAGAACTGGTAGAATTGAAATGGATAATGGCCGTTTATTATATTCATAAATTAACATACAGACAGAGTTGTAAAAAAGCCAATTCGCATGGATGTTCTTACATTCCAGTTATGCACGGAACGTACTTCTATAGGTCTTTTAGTATTTTAAAAAAATAATTTTGATGTTCTAACCTTTATTTTAGTACTAATATGAAATAAATGATATATTAGGACATTTCTAAATTTACAATCTTTTTAAAAGCAATCAGGAAATGGTCTGAAAATAAAAACATGAATTAGTCATTTAACTAAGAAAAAAAACTTTTATAAATCAAGGTGTATTTTAAGACGTAAAATAGCTGTTAACCAATTTATTTTCTTGATAAATTACATATTAATTTGTAAAAAAAAAAATATATCGTATAGTTTGACACGGAGTATCTTAGCTTTGTACACATATTGTTGAAGTTTATTATCTTTAAGCCAGAACATCACATGACTTTCTCTCCCAAATCTAGGTCAGTGCTCTCGATAACTCTGAAATATACCCCACCCCCACCCCCCACCCCCAAAAAAGAAGCAAATTCGGAGCAATATTAATCATTTTAAATTTTTTTTAATTCACAGCAAATTCGGCCTGAAAAGAAAGCAAAAAAAAATTATAAATATTTCAACCTGGTGTCATAACACATTAACAACGGATGTTTTCCCGTACTGTCGCTTTATGGCGTTGTGAATACTATGTTAAAATAAATAATTACTCCAGAAAATGGTTATAGTATTTATTTATATATGAAATACATAAAGAGCTGCTACATTTCGTTTATAATGAATACCAACCACATTTTTGATGTACGATATTATCTAGTTTACGACCTCATTAAGGTATAATTTAATTAGGATATTTTAATTAATGTCATTAAAATTTTTCGTATTCATCACTCTATGCTTTTTTGCACACATAGTATATGCAATAAAGTGTCAAATTAACAGTATAAAGTATTTTTCATACATAGCTTTTTGAACGTAAGTCCGTTGATTGTTTACATCGAGATAACAATATTTATGTGATAAAAATCCTTCGTTTTGCTACAATGGATGTAGTTTTGTATGCAAACTTCCTCAGCCTTTTCAAGACGCACGTAGTACTTTTCACTTACAGAAAACGAGGGTCAAAACACGTTTTGTTTCTTGTAATGAAACTTACTCACAAAATATGGTTCTCGGATTACCGTAGGAATTCAAACGAAGGTGCCTGAAATGATGGAATACGGCCATTAGCAAAAGCCGTGTCTGGGACGTCGACGTCAAATACTTCATCCATGTACTCCCTATTGGCTTTCTCCCTCATTCGGCGTAAAGCCTCTTCTCGTTTCTTGTTCCCCTGAGAGTGCTGGGATGCTTTCATTTGTTTTTATTGCGTTGAGGTGGGGTGTCAAATTGTGACGTCTTTGTTGTTTTTGTTGTTGTCTATATTAGTATTTGGAAGAAGAAGATGGATGAGTTCTTTTTTTGTTGTAACCGGTTGAGGTGCGGGAGGATCATGATTATATATATATTATTTGCATTCATGGCGTCGGAAACTAGCCACGTTGCAATCATTCGGTACACATTTTTCAGT